>NW_027186112.1:1706984-1850625 GCF_028583685.1 Petaurus breviceps papuanus | reverse complement strand
ATCCTCTGTCTGTAGAACAGTCCTAGAACCCCTGAACACATTAGCAAAGCCCTCTCCCAGAATTTCTGTAAACATACAACAAGAAAATCCTTCTTCAGGGCTTCTGAACCAACAGAAAGGCTCCCAGACCCCTGCAACAACAGCACTGTCCTTCACCAGTGGACAGTATTCACTCTCTGTCTGCAGGACAGTCTCAGGGCTTCTTAGTGAACAGCCAGGTTCCAGGACTTCTTCAACAAAAGGACTGTCTTTCACCAGTGGACAAATCTGGCAAAATAACATCAAAACAGACAGACAAAGTACCAGCAAAACAGCCATGTCTCCTCAGTCCTTGGCAGCTCAGGGGGCAGGTCTCAAAAGTCCAGGGCAATTCAAAGCAGCCACCAGCAATTCTCTTAGTCTCTCTCTCTCCACGAGGTGCTGCTTCCAAAAAGATCTTCCGCCTCTCTCTTGTCTCTCCAAATCTATGTCACCAGCTCCTCCCAGTTCAGGACTTTCTTTTCACATCAACAAGTCCATCCCACAGGTGGGATTAACAAGCTCTGGGTTTTAACACAATCAATTTGAAAACCAAGCCAATACAGGGGAATCTTTAATTGCCATTACTATCACAAGAGGGTAAATAGAAGCACACACTTTTGAAAAGGAATAGGGTCAAAGGAGAAAATAGAATAAATGGTGGGGTGGCATAGGATGGAGGGAAATATAGTTTGTCTTTCACAATATAACTACTATGGAAATGTTTTGCATTACTACACACGTATAACCTATATTGAATTGCTTGTCTTCTCAATGGGAGTGGGTGAGGAGGGAAGAAGGGAGAGAATCTGGAACTCAAAGTTTTAAAAATAAATGTTTAAAAAAATTTTTTTTTACATACCAGGAAATAAGATATACAGGCAATGGGGTATAGAAATCTATCTTGCCTTACCAGAAAGTAAAGAGGTAACTGGGTGGGGATAAAAGAGAGAGAAGATTGGAGGAAGGGTATTCAGTATGCTTGCCATGTTGGGGTGGAATGTAGGGGAGAAATGGGAGGAAAATCTGTAACTCAAAATCTTTTGGAAATGAATGTTGAAAACTAATAATAAATTAGAAAACTAAAAAAAAAAACCCTGACCATAATTTTGAGAAGACACCTCTAGGCTTCACTAAACTGCCAAAAGGATTTGTAACAAAAAACATTAAGATCCTCTGGATTAGAATTTAAGAATTTTAGGACAGAAAGAGCCACTGTCATTAAATTAGAAAGTTCTATGCACATAGAAGGTACTTAATTGGGGAGGCTAGATGGTGCAGTGAATAGAGCACCAGCCCTGGAGTCAGGAGGACCTAAGTTCAAATTTGGCCTCAGAAACGTAACATTTATTAGCCTTGTGACCTTGGGCAAATCACTTAACCCCAATTGCCCTGCTCTGCCCCCTCCAAAAAGAAAAAAAAAAGAAGCACTTAATATTTGTTGAAGACCTGAATGACTTCTTTGCTTCAGACATAGCCTCACACTAACAATAAAAAATCATAAAAGCAAAATTTTAAAAAAAACTAACTTTGGGAAAATATATTCCTTCAGAATATGTTGAATAAATAGCTTATCATTCAGAACGCTTAGGAAACTGATCCAAATATATGAGATCAGTGTCAATTTTCAGCGGACAATGAATAGACAATTTTTAAGAGGCACCACAGACAATAATATCTAATATTTGTATAATTCTTTAAAGTTTGCATAATGCTTTATAGATAATTTGTCATTTGAGCCTCACAACAATCCTCTGAGACAAGGAGCTACTATTATCTCCATTTTACACATCAGGAAACTGTGGTTCCAAGAAGTTAAGCGACATAACAAGGAGAGGTGAGAATTGGAATTTGAAGTCAGGTCTTCCTGATTCCAAGATATCTGAGACACCACACTACTGCTGTACAGTAAATAAACACTTAGGAACATGTTCATCCTCCCTAGTAATAAAAGAAATGCAAATAAATATCTGTGAAATAGAACCTTCTATCTACAGGTATTTGGGAGAAATGAATAAAAACAGTAAAACCTACTCTTGATGGGACAATGGGTAAATAGACACGTTCATATGATGTTGGTGTCTTTGTAAAGTGATGTTATTTTTTTTCGAGGGATAGCACAGGGTCATATCAGCTGGTCTAGGAGTCTCCCTCTTGAGAATATATCCCAAGAAAGTCATTTAAAAAAACAAGAAAGAAATGGGACTGTTTACAAGGATGTTGTAGTGAATTAAAAAAAAAATAAACAACAAACTAGTGGTCAAAAACCTAGCATTATCACTACAAGCAAAGCAGGGCAGATACTCTGTAGGATAAGAAAGGAGTAGCTTTTTTCAGTTACCCTAAAATGAGCATCTTCTCACTCTGAGAACACCTTTATACACCTCAGTGTATAAAAGCAGAAAGAACCCATGCTTTGGGGGCAGTATTTCCAATCTGGCTTTTATTACTATAAACTTGACTGTGTTAACAGAAGGGAGAGGAAGAGAACCAAATGACATCTGTGTAGCAAAGTAGTACAACTCTGGGGATTCTGTGATTAACTTTTATATTGTATTTATTTCTGTTACCCTATATTGAATGTGTGCCATTGGAGCATCTCCTGTAAATTTTGGATGTGCTGAAAGATGCTGGAGGTGCCACATTTACCAGAAGGCTAGACAGTGATGATGCTTATCTCGCAATAGCTTTATCCTTTCCCAACACCTCCCAAGACCCTCCTTATTATCCTGGTATTTTCCCTTTGGCAGAGGTTTTGGGTCCATGATAGAATGGTTAGGGAATGTATAAACACAGTATGGCCCTAAATATGGCAGCCGCCCTATTATTACAAAGAATCAGAGAGATACAAAGAATATGCAGTGTCAGGCTGTTTAATTTGATGATTTTTAGAGAGTCCTTTGTAAGGGGTGGGGATTGTTATGGCATTTTTTGGAGAGTGTTTTTTTATGTCCAAAAAAAAGTCAGTCAGCAATTCCTGACTCCTGTGTTCAAGGGGCTGGGAGATATAAGTACAAATAATGAAACAGTCCCCACTCACAAGGAATCCACATTCTAATGGGAGAAACAAGTACATGTAATATATATATGCACATATATATCACAAATAAACTAATAAATAGAAATATATGAAATGTAGTTAAATATGAGGTAGTTTGAAAGTGAGAGCACTAGTGGTTGGAGGAATCAGAGAAGGTGTCATGTACTAATTGGTACATGAACATCAATTTAAAGGAAGTAAAGGAATTGTAGGAATTGAGTGAACCACACAGACTCCATCTTGTGACTCAATTCTGAATCTAACTCAGCTCCCTTTCTGTTCAGTTATGGGACTAATCTAGTTTCTGTCTTGTGAGAAAACTTTATCACATTGTTTGAACCTAGCCTCGTGAGTCTGGGAAACTGGATCACCTCTGACTGGGAAAATCCCAATTCTTTCCTCTAGTTAGAAATCAGATTACCTAATTTTGTATCCCAGTTAGTTGTTTTCTTTTAATTAATTAGTCTTATTTGATTAGTTTTTAATATATAAAAATCTGTCTCACTTTGTATTCAGGGTCTTTGGACTGACTGGGGAGTCCATTGACCCATTTATAATGTCTGTTTTGCTAATAAATTATATAACTCAGATGGTTTCCTCAGAAGACAGGGACCATGCGACAGGCATAAGTAGGGAGTACATTCCAAGCATGTGGGATGGTTAGTGCAAAGGCAAAGATAGAAGATGGAGTTTCATAAGTGGGAAACAGAAGGCCAATTTAACTTCATGAAAAAGTACAGGTAAAGAAAGTAGAGTCTGAAGATGTTGGAAAGATGTGTTGGGACCAGGGTGCGAAAAACTTTAAAGGGGAAAGTCAGCCCCAAGATACATTATTAGGGAAGTCTCAGACTAGGGCCAGCCTCACTCATAATTCTTATGTCTTCCCTCAGCTCTGCCTGCTCCCCAGGTGCCTGCCCTTCATTCCAAGGCAGTGAGCCCAGGAGATCAGGCAATGGCAGCTGTTTTCCCAGTGACATCCAGGTGTCAGGTAAGCTGCCCTTTCTGAGGTCCCATTACTGCTACCCCAATATGACCTCATCTTCACCCGAGCCTGTAACTTTCCTACCTAGCAAACACCATACAGGGCTTTGAGCTCCCACATCTACATTCCCAGGGGCCTGGACCTCTCTTCTTAGATGAGAGAATCTGTATTAATATCTCCTTGGTTCCTTCAGCCTTCTCACTCAGATTTTTATCCTTCTCCCATAGGTCTAGAGACCATAAGAGTTAACTGGTAGAAGCCTAGTTTCTTCATATCCTAACCACCTCCTTTGGATGATTGTATTTATCCTTAGCCATATTAGTAAAGGAGCCCAGAGACTCTTAACCTTGGCTCTATGAACTTGTTTTAAAAATATACATATTTTAATAACTCTTATTTCATTGTAATTTTTTCATTTGTAATGCTATGTATTTTATTTTATATATTTAAGGTTATTATTCTGAGAAGGGGTCTGTAGACCTCACCAAACTGTCAAAGAGATACATGTCACAAAAAAAGTTAAGACCCCTGGTCTGGCCATGTCCCAGAAGATCTCACACCTTTAACTCAAAGCCCAGGCAGTTTGGAATCATTTGAATGACACTGAAAGCCCCTATATCCCCAGATTGGTATGAGGCTTCAAGACACCTCAGCTGTGATTCCTTAGACATCAGAATGACCATGGAAGAAGTTACGCTTCCCCTGTGGTCCATCTCCTTGAATACAGTATTCTTCAGAGGAGCTCTAAAGGAACAAATGGAGTAGGCACTGGGGGTTGGGGGGAGTTGTTAGCCTCCTGGACATCACCAAAAGATTATGGAAATAAAAGAAACATTTCAGGGTTATCTCAGTATTCTGGACCTATGAACTCGGACATTCCCCCAAACCCTCTTGGGCCTAGTTGTATATTGAGCCACTGCCTCCTCCCAGGGCAAAGAAGCTATGCCCTCTGGGAGGAAGGAGGAATTCTTTTTATCTTTCCCAAGTTTTACTATTTCAGTATTTGAGCTATCCCAAGTTTAGTTTCCGGGGTTTGCTGAGCAATCCTGTCCCCAATTCTTTGTGGTTTATAAACTCTGATCATAACTCTACTTGTTCTTTGTGGGGATCACCAAGTCATCATCCTTTTAATGTTTAGGTTTATGTGGCCAGCGTTGGGAAGGCTGAGTGTTTTTTGCTAAGGCTCTCTACCTATTAGATTGTGATGATTAAATCAACTAACTACCTGACAGAGATGATATTCTTCCCCAGCATAGCACCTCACACATCATGAACATTCAATAAAAGTATAGCTCAACAAAGCAAATCTTTCTGCTAGCTTAATCTTTTTAATATTTGTTGAAATAACAATGATAGAAAATTATTTCCTATGTGGGTTGGAGCTCAGAGCAGGGCTTCCTGTCTTGGTCTTGGTAGTCCAGATACTTCTTACCCCATCCTCTAACATATACCAGAGCTGGGATAATGATGTTCTAAGGCAGCATGTGTTCCCCATCCTCCATTCTGGCATAAAATGGTTAATAGGGAAACTGGAATAAGCTCCTCTGCTCAGCCACCAAATATTATTAGTAGAAGGATAGCATGGTCTAGTGCAGGAGTGGCAAACCCCCTTAATAAAAGGATTTGTTCTATGAAGTTTGAATTCAGTCAAAGAGCCACACTTGAGGACCTAGAGAGCCACATGTGGCCTCAAGGCGGCAGGTTTCCTACTTGTTTCCTACTCTATCTAGTGGATAGAGAACTGAACTTGGAATCAAGAAGGCCTGTGTTCAAATCCTCCCTCAGACTCTTAATAACTGTGTGACCCTGGACAAAACCCTTAACCTCCCTGGGCTTTAGTTTCCTCATCAGTAAACTAAGGAAACTGGACTCTGACCTCTAACCCTCTTCCAGCTCTAAATCCATGATCCCGTGATCTCTGAATTTAGATTCACATCTTGGCCTCCAGATTTATGCTACTTTTTTTACATTGGGCAAGTTGTTTAATCTCTTTCAGTTTCCTCATCTGCAAATATGGGAGTTGGATTTGTTATCATCTATGACCCTAGGCATAAAATATAAGCACTTTTCCTATAGAAGTAAATGAACAGTATTTAAGGTGTGGACGATTAAAGATCTGATGCTGAAGAGTACAAGTTGGTGAACCAGTATTTCCCAGAATATATTTAGTGGAATATGAATTCCTTGAAGTTGGGATTATTTCATCTTGTCTTTGTATCCTCAGCACAGAACACAGGGCCTTGTGTACATAATAGATATTTCATAAATGCTTGTTGAATTGAATGCTATCTTGAGACCAGGGATCTTATTTTCCTATCTCCTTTAGTGCTGGGCACAATGTTTTGTACCCAGTGGACACTTAATAAAACAATCTTTCTGTTCATTTTAAAAAATATTTTTGATAGCTCTTTTTTGATACAATTGATTTCCTTTGCAATACTGTGTATTTTATTTTATGCTTTTAAATATATTATTCTGAGGGTCCATGACACAGACAAAAATTAAGAATGGCTGCTCTGAGTCAAGAAAAATTGGGAAGGAACACATGAAAGCTCTGAACACAAAATTATTTTCCACCTAAATCAAGATAAAAATGAAGACCAGGTTTTATAGTAAGTAAAGGAGAAATCATAAGAGAATCATAGAAATCTTTGCTGAATACAAGAAAAAGATAGGTCAGACTCAATCTGAAAGTAAGTGAAAATAAGAATTGAGGGAATTACTCTCTCTAGTCTTCTGAGGTGAGAATATGTATTAAAACTTTTAAAGGGTATAGCCACCTTCCTCACTTTGGATGAGAAAGGAGTTTGGAGCTATGGAGATAAGGCATTTGCCATATTACATACTACTTCTTCTCTTTTTGACTTTTTCCTTTAGACTTTCAAAAATTATGCACAGCATTTTGATGTAGAGTTTTGGAAGTTCTTGAATCTATAACTCTTTAACTGCTTAATCAGAGGTGTATATAAGGCCTTTTTTTGTGTCATTGACATCCTTGGGATATATATGTGTGTATATATATATATATAATATATGTGTGTGTTTCTCTATATATGTATATATAATGGAATAATATGTAATAGAATTATATATGTATATGTGTATGTATGTAGGCATGTATACATTTTTTTTTATCTTTCAGAATGGAGTGATATGCTAATAAAGAGGTATTTTTTCTTTTCAAAATGTTTTCAAACAAAATCTGTGGTCTAAATCTATAAATTCTTTGACTACACGATCAGTCTCTACAGGGTGCCATGTTGTATCATTCTGTTTAGTTAGAGTCTTCTTGCTAGTGATCTCCTCAGCTCTTGTGGAGTCAGTTATCATCTATATGCAGACATATAGATCTCTTTTATCTAGTCCTAACCTCTCTCCTGACTTCCACTCTCCCATTTCCAGCTGCCTATTGGACATTTTGAACTGGATGTCCCATAGACACTCTCATTCTCACTTCCCACATACCCATTCTGTTTCCATGTCCTATCATTTCCAACCTTCACAACATTTCTCATTTACAACTTCTTCTGTCCTTAGACATAGCTGCTGCCCTAGTATAAGTCCCTATCACCCCTGTCCTGGACTATCACAGTAACCTTCTGCTTTTTCTCTCTTGTCTTGAGTCCTCCCCAAACTAGTCCATCCACTCCACTACTAAAGTACAGATCTGACCAGCTTACTATCCTCTTTGTAAATCTCTACCAATTCCCTGTAAAACCCTTTGTTTGGAATTTTAAGCCTTTCACAGCCTGGCCTCTTTCCACCTCTCTAGTCTTAAACTCTACTCCCTTCAATGTATTCTACAATCCAACAACACTGGTCTTGCTGTTCTTTGCACAGGACACTTGTACCTGTTCACTGTTTGTCCCCCATACCTGGAATGCCCTCACTCCTCCACACCTCCTGGCTCCTCTGGCTTCCTTCAGGTCACAGCTCAAATCCTACTTTCTTCTATAAAAAAATCTTTCCCCCTTTGTTCTATGAGATTGCCTCCAATTTACACTGTATCTGTCTTGTTTGTTGGGGCAGCTAGGTGTAGCAGCAAGCACCCCAGCGTCCCCAGGGTGTCTGCCAACACAGGTTCTTGGATCTGCTTTGATAGAGGAAAGCAACTCAAAATTGGTTAACAAGCTTACTTTAATCAGTCAAATATGTTTCGTATACCTAGTTCAGAGGAAAAAGGTCAGCACCCCGAACTTCAGAATATACAGACAGAATTATCAAGACAGAGAAACAGATCAAGTAGACAGATTTCCAAACTGTCCAACCATCACATCCATACCAAATCAACATCTGGGTTTTTCAAGGGGGGGGGGAGTGGATCTCAACAACCAATGGCTTCCCAGAGTCTCATCTGATCAAATCACAGAACACTTCTCAAAGTGAGCCCCCAAAACAAAGCTACACATCAAGGCTTACATAGCCTTCTCCTGGCTCTGAGAATGTAACAACCTTATTGACTCACTGGCCAATCAAGAAGTATCTACTGAAAAACAAGCCTCCCACCCCAGGCTCCAGGTGCACTTTAGCCTAGGGGCAGGGAAGATCTTTAAATTTGCATTTCCATTACACTAGGTAGTGCAGTAAATAGAGCATGTGGCCTAGAGTAAGAAAGACTCATCTTACTGAGTTCAAATCTTGCCTCATACACTTTCTAACTGTGTGACACTGGACAAATAATTAACCCTGTTTGCCTCAGTTCAGAGAAGGTGCTGTGCTCTGTGAGCAGAGCAGAATTGAAACAGCTCAAAGGAATGCAGGATGCATAGACTTGGAAAATCCACCCCAAAAGTTCACACGGACTATTGGTGCCTGACCTGTGGTAGAGAATTCTGAGCTCGAATTGGTCCTATCAGCCACACTCAGACACATTGAAATTTGACTCTAACATAGTGATGTCATTTTGGTCCTCTTTGAGAACGAAAGACAACAACCAACTTGTAAAATGAATTGGAGAAGAAAATGGCAAACCACTCCAGTACTTTTGTCAAGAAAACCCCAAATGTATTAGACATGACTGAAAAATGATCGAACAATGATCTTGTTTGTATATAGTTGTTTGCAGGTTGTCTTCCCCATTAGAATGTGAATTTCTTGAGGGCAGGGAATGTTTTTGCCTTTTTTTATATCCTCCGAACTTAGAACAGTGCTAGGCACATAGTATAGGCTTAATAAATGCTTATTGATTGACTGATTGATAGAGCCCTGGCCTTGAAGTCAGGAAGACCTAGGTTCAGATCCTGTTCTTCAACACTTACGAACTGTATGGTCCTGGGCAAGACATTTAAATCTTCAGTTTCTCAGTTTCTTCCCCTGTAAAATGAGGGAATTGGAACTCTGAGGTCCTTTCCAGCTCTAAATCTATGATCTATGAAAATATTAATTAGATAGCTAGATTGTTGTCTCACTTGAATATCATGTTCTTGTTTTTTTTTTTCAGCTTGTGCTGTTTTTAATGACTTTTAAAAAATTTTTTTATAGATAGAGGATACTTGACTCTTACTTAACCATTCCTGAATAAGTTTAATAGTTTAGACTGTATTCAAATTCAGACACATAGTGGTACCTACCCAAATTCTCCATTTGGTGAAAATAAATATCATTTATCAACACAGTGCTCTACTTCCCCTTGTGCTGTCCCTTTCCTGAGTTTACCAACTCTGCCAATTTTCGCTGAAGGGTGGAGGAGTGGGATTATCCTTGGAGCAATAGAATTTACTATTTCAGGAGTCCCTGACCTTCGAGGATGTGGCTGTGTATTTCATGCAGAAGGAATGGAAACATCTGGACTCTTGCCAGAAGAACCTCTATAGGAATGTGATGCTGGAGAATTATGGGAATATGACGTTGCTGAGTAAGGACTTGCTTCAGAATCTTCCTTCTTCCCCCAAAGACCTTCCACCCTCCTTGGGTTATATTTTTGCAATTTCTGAAGTACTTTGATGAACTGTGCCTCATGAATAAGAGCTTCCTTATCTCTTTTGGACCTAGAGATAAGTTATTCCTGTTCTGTGTCCTCAGGTAACTGATCTGATCCCAGGAAAGAGATAAATGGAGAGTTTCCTTAGGTGTCTCAAAGGCAGCCTCTTCCCCATTCTCTGAGTTTCCTATGGGAGATTCTGCCGTATTCCATGTAGATCCTAGGTTTTTAGTGATAATAATATTGTTGTTTTCCTTCTTTGTGGTCCTATGAGGGAGGGATAAATGAATTGTTCTGGGCTAAGTTCCTCAACTCTTTTACTATAGTGTTTTAGTTTATTCAGTATTTTAGTTCCTGTTTACCTTTCTGGAGGATGTTCCCTTCAGAACCCTGCCCATTCCCATCTGCCTTCCGATCTAGCCTCTCTAGATATTCCTTATCTTCTTACATACTTTCTATATGTATAGGGGTCATCACCAAGCCCTGAGGTAACTTTGAAGTCTCAGAACAAACCATCATATCTTATTTCTTTGCCTGTAAGCAGAATTCCCAGTCTCCAAACCTGAGCAGATCTCCCAGCTGGAGCTAGGGGAAGAGCCATGGGTCCTGGATCTACAAGGAACTGAGGACCAAGATACCCCAAAAGGCTTTAACTCAGGTGAGGGAGAGAATAGGTACTGGGATCTATAGTGTCCACATTATCTTCAAAAATTTTCAACCTTGGGAAGAGGACTTTGCTGTGGAAGAGGGTTTTAAATGAGACTAAGGGTCACTGTACTGAAGTAGCTTTGGATAATAGTGCTTGAGGCAGAAGAAAGTAGATAAGAGTGAAAGAAAGAATGAAGGAAATGAGAATGTCCAGGGGACCCCAGGATAGGGCTAGGAATAAGAGTTAAGATCTTGAGCAATGAAAAGCCACTACTGATATCTGTAAGGAAGTCCTTACTGGGAAAGGGTGATTCTAGAAATCACTGCAGACATAGCTGGTAAGGAATGTGTACAATCCCATGAAACAGGTCATAATAATTCAGAAAGTTGATACACAGTGATTTGATATTTCTTAATATACATATGAGTTTTCAGAATTATTCCTGGAGGAAGTGCGAGATAGGAAGGGATAGATAAGGGTAATGTTTTTGAGAGAGTAGATGGGATTTAGTAACTCATTCATTGAACAAAGTAGCTGTTCACATATTGATGAGTGTAAAGGAGAGTGTGGAAGGATGATAAACAGGCATATTATTGCCATTTTAAATATGAATTGATGGTGAAAGGTGTAGTCCAAGGTGTCTTGGACAGAGAAAAACAAACTGATCTCTGGGGTATTTGCTAGATACAGAGATATAGATATATAACGCTACTCATAATAATAACTCATGTTTACATAATACTTTAAGAATTACAAAGTTCTTTCTTCATAACCTCCTATAAGGAAATGTAGGGAGGGGTTATCTCCATTTTATGGATGAGCAAACTGAGGCTCAGAGCAGGCAACTTTCAGAGAGTTGCAGCTATAATGTAGCAGAGGTAAAATTTGAACTCAAGTCTTACAAGTTCATGTCAAGTGTTCCTTCCATTCCACCACAGTGCTACATTCATCTGAGCAGAAGTTAATAACATTTTGTGGGCTTATGATTTGTAGTATAAAAAGTAAGGGACTTGGGGGCGGCTAGGTGGTGCAGTGAGCAAAGCACTGGCCCGGAGTCAGGAAGACAGGGAGTCAGGAAGACCCGAGTTAGGTTCCGGCCTCAGACACTTAACACCCACACAAAAAAACAAGCCGTGTAACCTTGGGCAAGTTATTTAACCCCAATTGACCTTCAAAAGGCAAAAAAAAAAAAGTAAAGGACTAAGTTTAGGGAATTTGGGGTATATGGAAGGAGCGGCCCTGAAAGGCTCATCATTAAAGGAATATTGGATTTGGATTTGGAGTCAGATGGTCTGGATTTGCATCCTAATTCTGCTTTTTTCCTATGTGAACTTGGACAAGTTCTTTTACCTCTCTAGTATCAGTTTTATCATCTGTAAAATGGGGGTGGATTAGACCCTGGGTGTGGAACCTGCAGTTTCAAGGCCACATGTGGCCCTCTAGGTCCTCAAGTGCAAATCCAGAGATCAGAAGGAGGAACTGCAGATTTAAGCTTAACTTATAGAAATACTTCCTAACTATTAGAGTTACCCAGAAGTGGAATGGGCTGCCTCAGGAAGCAATTAGTTCCCTTCCATTTTCAAGTGGAGTTTGTATGACAGCTTGTTGGAGATGTTGCAGAATAGGTTCTGGAAGGAGCTAGCATAGACAGCTTCTGAGTTTCTTTGCACCTTTGAGAATCTGTGATTCTGAAATGATTCTTAGGAATTGTACCACACAAAAGGTGGTTTCACAGTTACTAGGAATGTCTGGGGAATGATATTGGGAGGAAAGAAAGGGACCACTGGTCTGGGGCAGGTAGGTGGCACAGTGAATAGAGCACTGGGCCTGGAATCAGGAGGACCTGAGTTTGAATCTGGCCTCAGACACTTGACACTACTAGCCATGTGACCTTGGGCAAGTCACTTAAACTCATTTGCCCTGCTTTCCCCCCTCCAAAAAGCAAAAAAAGAAAGAAAGAAAGAAAGAAAACCACTGTCTCTGTGATTCTCCTCACATAACTTCTATTGGAATATTCCTTAATGTTTCCCAGGAATAGCCTAGTGATGTGAGTACCCTTGAGCCTGGCATAGAGACATATGCTTTTCCTTGCTTTTGTGGGATCTCACTCCATGTGCCACCTTCATGAACTGCTTTGCCTTAAGCAGTTTAATCTACCTACACAGTCACTTTTCTCACTACTTGCCTGAATGCCCCACCCATCCACTCTCCGTCCTGAAAGTTTCTGTCTTGGTCCTTATCATTATCTTCATTCTTCTTTTTTCTCCTCATTTTCACCTTTTCTAACTCACCTGTTTTGTTGTGAGCTGTTCCTTTTCATAGTGGAGTAGAAATAATGATATTATTATTTCTTAGGTTATACTCCTAATTAATGGTTATTAAAGTCGTCTAGTTAGGAATTAATTTCAGTGATAATGGTCTTACTAATTTTCTTTCTGTTTTAATATTTTAGATTTTGAAATAAAGATTGAGAACAAACAGTCTAATGAGAAAGATGAAACTTTAGAAGGTGAACAATCCCATGAAACAATGTTAGGAATTTTCCTAGGGGATATTCCTCAGGAACCTGATTTTGAAGAAGATTGGGAATCTGAGAGATGACTACAGAGACAGAGAAACTGTGTGGAGATTTCAAAGAAATCCTTTTCACAGGAGAGAGATTGGAAAGTGCTGATGACCCACAAAAACCCTCCTATAGGAGAACAGCTGCAAAAATGTAAGGAATTTGGGGGAAATTTCCATCTTAACTTAAACTTTGTTATGCAAAAAAGCAATACTATAGGAGCCAGAACCCCTAGATGTGAAACCTGTGGGAAAAGCTTATCCAACATCAAAAAATTAATACTGGAGAAAAACCTTATGTATGTGATAAACATGGGAAAAACTTTGGTCGTAGCTCACAGCTCCCTAGACATCAGAGAATTCACACTGGAGAAAAACCTTATAAATGTAATAAATGTTCCAAAGGCTTCAGTTGGAACTCAAACTTTATTCAGCATCTGAGAACTCACACTGGAGAGAAACCCTATGAATGTAATAACTGTGGGAAAGGCTTCAATTGTAGCTCACATCTTGCTCAGCATCAGAGGATCCATACAGGAGAGAAACCTTAGAGATGTCATGAATGTGGGAAAGGCTTCAGTTCAAGCTCCCATCTTACTCAGCATCAAAGGGTCCATACAAGTGAGAAACCCTATAGATGTGAGGAATGTGGCAAAACCTTCAGTCAGAGCTCACACCTTATTCTACACCAGAGAATTCATACAGGAGAAAAACCCTATGAATGTAGCGCATGTGGGAAAGACTTCATTTGTAGTTCACATCTTGCTCAACATCAGAGAATTCATACTGGAGAGAAACCTTATGGTTGTGAAGAATGTGGTAAAACTTTTTGCCAGAATTCACGACTTACTCAACATCAGAGAACTCACAATATTGGAGAGAAACTCTATAAATGTAGTGAATGTGGCAAAGGCTTCAGTCAGAGCTCACACCTTATCATCAGAGAATTCATACAGGAGAAAAACTCTATGAGTGTGCTCAGTGTGGGAAAGCCTTCAGTTGAAGCTCAAACTTTATTTGACACCAGATAACTCTTACTGGACAGAAACCCTATAAAGGTCAACACTGTGGAAAAACTTTTATTCAGGTCTCTCAACTTAAAACCTATCAAAGAGTTCACACAAAAAATTTATAGTAGTAGAAAAACTTGAGCCATAATGATTGAAAATATGTTGTCAGAGCTCACTCTACTCACCATGAAAGAAGCAGCATGGTGTAGTGAAGAGATTTGGACTTGGAGGCAGAAGAGACCCAGGTTTAAGTCCCACCTGTGACATGTGCTAGTTCTATAACCATGGGAAAGTCACTTGACCTCTCTGACCCTCTTTCATCATCCTTCAAATGGGGGACATTAGTACTTATTAAGTGGGGTTTTTGTGAGGATCCCATGAGATAAGGTTGTGTAAGGTGTTTGTTTAGCAAACCTTAAAGCACTCTAAAAATATCAGTTAATATTATTATTGCAAGAGAATTAATAGATTCACAGAATCTGATTTATAGCATTTTAGAGGTCACCTGATCCAGCCCCCTCATTTCACACATAAAACAAATGCTGTGAATATAATGAATACTGGCAAGTCTTCACTAATTATTTCAGTCTTTATTCAGTAGCACGGTGATTGCAGCAGAGAGTAATCCAGGTATTATAATAAATGTGGGAAAAAATTTAGTTAACCTTGGTAAATCTATATACATTTAAATGCTTATTGTATTGAATTGAAGCATAGTGCTCAGAGGCTTTCAGAGTGGTAAAGGCCTTAATGTATAATATAGTCCTGGCTAGTGAATATCAAAGCCAGGAATCTCTTTGGGATTCCTGACTCAAGTCAGACATCAAGTCTTGATGCTTGGGATTCCTGACTCAAGTCTTGATGCTGAGTCCAGCATCCTTTTCACACTCTGAAGGAGCAGTTCTTGTGTTGTTTTGAAAATTGAAACCAAAAATAATAAAAGGCTGACTTCAGGCCAGGACATAAAAACAACTATTTGAAAGGCCTCTGTACATTGAAGATGTCCTTTGTTAAAATGAGACTTCTATTGTTGTACAATTTATTTATGACCTGGGAACTTTATTTCTAGTCTGTAGCAACCAGACACCAAGATGAGGAAGCGGCTAGGAACCATGTCATTCATATTTGGAACAGTTGAAGGAGCTGGAAATGTTTAGAATGGAGAAAAAAAGTATGTAGAATGGAGAAAAAAAGTATGATCACTTTAAAGTATGAAGGTTTTGTTTTGCTTTGTTTTGCTTTTTGGAGGGGGGAAGGTAGGGCAATCGGGGTTAAGTGACTTGCCCAAAGTCACACAGCTAGTATGTATTAAGTGGCTGAGGTCACATTTGAATTCAGGTCCTCCTGACTCCAGGGCTGGTGCTCTATTCACTGTGCCACCTAAGTATGAAGGTTTTTTATGTGGAAGAGAAAATGGATTTCATGTTGCTCCAGAGAGCAAAGGTAGGACCAGAGAAATGTTAGAAGGATTTCAGCCCAATATAAACTAGAACTGTCTAACAAGTAGCATTTTTCATCAGTGAAATTGTGATGAATTCACTAGTGAAATTGTAATGAGTTCACTGTCACTGGAAGCGTTAAAGCTGAGGCTGTATAATCTTTCAGGGCTTCTGTAAAAATGCTTCCCAAGTTGGACTAAGCTTGCTTCCAACATGGAGATTCAGTCAGTCACCTAGCCAAGTCAACAAATATTTATTAAGGGCCTATTGTGTGCCAGACACTATGCAAAGTGCTGGGGATACAAATACAAAAACAGTCTTTGCCTTCAGAGAACTTAGAATCTAAAGGGTAGGAAGACAACCCACAAAGGGAATCTGAAAAGGGGATGGAAGGAAGAAGGAGAGAGAAGGCACTTGACTCAGGGGAATGATGAGGAACATCAGAGAAGTGCAGCCAGGTATGGAATGAAGAGCCTACTATGTGCTAGCTGCTGTGCTAAGTGCAGGGATTTGATTCTGTAGAAATCAAATAGGACTTTTGTTCTCTAGTTCCTTCGAACAAGTCAATGGAGAGCCTGAGCTGTGTCAGTATCTTTGATGCTTTGGAGGACCTGTTATTTCATTAGTGTAGGTACTTTTTTTTTTTTTTTTGCTTTTTGGAAGGGGAAAGGTAGGGCAATTGGGGCTAATGACTTGCCCAAGATCACATGGCTAGTTTTTGTGTTAAATGTCTGAGGTAGGATTTGAAGTCAGGTCCTCCTAAGTCCAGGGCTGGTGCTCTATTCATCGCACCACCTAGCCGCCCCATGTAGGTACTTTTTTCACCGACAGACTGTAACCCTGTTGTGTTTGAGGAGTTACTATGGTGAAAAAATTCTTTGTAATGATCAACCCAGTGTTGATGAGCTGTCTACCTATAGTTAAGTTTATCCCCAAATCACAAGCTCTCTGGGGCTTCAGTTAAAGCTTTCCCAGCTTAATAGGACATACCAAAAGTTCCACCTCACTGACATGACCTTTGAGAAATCAGGATGAGGGATTTGAAGATTTCAATATTCTCTCCAATACTAACAATACGTTAATGACATGGCATTTGTAATGTTAACCAAAAAACAGTATTACAAGCCCATGAGACATTGTGTTACAGCTAGATTTATTACAAGAGATTACAAGATTTATTATCAACATGCCCATGGAACCCAAAGCCAGAGCAAAGAGTTCACAATCCTTACAGATGTTTGTATACTTATAACAGTATGCAAAAGGAGGTGGTACCAGAAATCTCCAACCAAAGGGGAAGTGGCATGGGTGGAGGAAAGATGCAATAAAGGTGGGTAAAGGACAAAACTTCTCCTGAAGGGGAGGAGCAAGGCAATGACAAAAGCCACATTCTTTTCCCTTGGGATTTGCTAGCTAGACCATGAAGACAGGAGGTTCAGCTTATCTGCAAGTGCCCCAGTACACAAGTTGTATCTCAGCCTAGTGTAGATTGACTGGCATCTGCCTTGACTCCCAAAGACACAGGGAGTCCAGCTTGAGGTGTAAATAACAAATTGTATCAGTTCAGGGTAAGGGACTTCATCCTTGACACATTCAGGGTCTCCTGCATATTCTGAGTCTAGTGTTTTTGGAAAATATGGCAATTCCAAGAGACAAGTTCAGGGGACTCCTTAATGTTCTTTAACAGTGATGAGCTTCATTTGACTACCTACCTTTCTGAGGAAGTTTCTGAAATTTGTCTAATTGTGTCTAATTGTTGAAGGAATGAATGTCTTCTCTCTCTTTTTTTTCTTTTTTTGGGGGGGGTAGGGCAATTGGGGTTAAGTGACTTGCCCCAGGTCACATGGCTAGTAAGTGTTAAGTGTCTGAGGCTGAATTTGAACTGAGGTCATCCTGACTCCAGGGTAGGTGCTCTGTTCACTGTGCCACCTAGCTGCCCCTGAATGTCTTCTCTTAAGGTAATGTTAATCCTCTGTCAGTAGGGAAGATTTTTGGGAAGAGGGTACTTAGCCTAAAAATCACACTTTCTACTGGTAAAAACCAGTACTCAAGGTAAATTTGTATCAAGGGTTCTAGGGTAGTAAGAAGAGGGAACAGGATAATATCCATGACCTCTTTACCCACATTTCTCCAAGATTGCCAGGGAAAGAGAAATCAGTGGCCAATCCAATTGCAACTGCTGGTCTACAACTTTTGGGAATAGAGAAACGAGCCTTCTCTATTAATTGCCCTGACATGGAACCCATTCTTCTCCCATGGCCTCATCCTTTCTCTTTTCCCCTTGAGCACAGTATAACAACCTGGAGCAAAAACTGATTTGAAGGGTCCCAGAAAAGAGGTCATCCTACCATCTTAACATGCCTGCCCCCCCCCCAACACACACACAGAGTACCTTTTGCCTCTAAAAGCTAAAGCCTCCACTATTTAAGTCCTCAAATCAATTATCAGTAGTCTTAGAGATCATCCACAGCCTCTCAGCACTCACATCTGTCTACCAGTTGCTTCAAACTCACAGGGTAGATATTGTGGGTTCTCTACTTGCTCTGTACCGCTGAAGTCAAGTGACTATCACAATAAAGTGAGTCACATGAATTTTTGTATTTTCCAGTGCATATAAAAATTATATTAGTCTATTAAGTGTGCAGTGGTGTTGTTGAAAAACTTTATACACTTTAATTTAAAATGTTTTATTACCAAAAAATGCTATCATCTTAGTCTTCAGCAAGTCCTCTATTTGCTGGTGGAAGGTCTTGCCTCAGTGTTGATGGCTGCTGACTGGTCAGGGTGGTGGTTGCCAAAGATTGGTGTGGCTATGGGTAATTTCTTAAAATAAGACAACTATGAAAGTTTTGGCCTAGAGTGACTTTTCCTTTCACTTGAACACTTAGACGCTATTGTAGGGTTATTAACTGGCCTAACTTCAACATTGTGTTTCAGGTAATCCTGAGGCTTAAGGAGAGGGAGAGAGACACAGAATGGATGGTCAGTGGAGCAGTCAGGACACACATTTATCAGTTAAGTTCGCCATTTTGTAGGTGCAGTGGCAGCCCAAAACAATACAATAGTGATATCAAAGATCATTCACTGATTACAGATCACTATAAAAGATGTAATAATGAGAAAGTTTGAAATATTGTGAGAATTACCAAAATGTGACACAGAGACACGAGGTGAGCACATGCTGTTGGAAAAATGGCTCTGATAGACTTGCTAGTTGCAGGGTTGCCATAAACCTTCAATTTGTAAAAAACAAAACAAAACAAAAAAAACAGTTGCAGTGTCTGCAAAACATGATAAAATGCCCACATGGTATTTTAAGGTTTTGCAAAGTGCTGTACATTTGTTAACTCATTTCATCCTCCTCACAACAACCCTGGAGGTGTTGTTTTGTTATTCAGCCGCTTTTCAGTTGTCTGACTATTTGTGACCCTATTTGGGGTTTTCTTGGCAAAGATACTGGAGTAGTTTGCCATTTCCTTCTCTAGCTCATTATCCAGATGAGGAAACAGGCAAAATGGGGGTTAAGTGACTTGCCCAGGGTTAACACAGCCAGTGTCAAAGTCTGGATTTGAGCTCAGGCCCTCCTGGCTCCAAGCCTGGCACTCTATCCACTGTGCTACCTGGGAAAATGAGGTTCAGAGAGGTTAAGTGAATTCCTCAGGGGCACACAGCTATTAAATGTCAGGGCAAAATTTGAGCTGAGAGCTAACCTGTCTATACGCTGTCTCCAATCCATTCCTACACCACTCATTTGCATCCTCCCAGCATGTATGGGAAAGAGGAGGGTTCAGGGGCGGAGCTTCAGGGGTGACCCCGCCCCAGCAAGGGACCTTCTGGTGGGCACATGCGCACTGGGGTTGGGATGGTCAGCATCTAGGTCTTGGCCCTTCTAGGGAGCTTCTGTGGGTGAGGGAGCATCCACTTCCGGTACTAGATCCCCTGTCCCTCCCTTTCACCTTCTCCTCCTCTCTTCCTGTGTTCTTGGGGTCTGCCCCTCCCCCTATGCAGCGCCCTACCTGGAGTGAGGGTGAGTTCAGTGTTGGGCGCTGTGAGCGTTATGGAAGAGTGGGTGCCCGCCACAGAACCGCGCCCCTTCAGGACCCCAGATCCAAGAAGCCCTGGTGGAATGTGGGAAAAGGGCAGGGTTGGGGGACCACGGGCGCTCAGAGCCCACCCTGATCTGCAGCCCCTACTTTGCAGCGGGGAAGAAGGGTCTGGTCAGACCCTGGGAGAGCGGTGTCCTCAAGGGGGGGGGGAGTGGAAGGGGTGTCCGTGACCTTCCAGAGGCTGCCCTAGACCGGAGCCCCAAGAACTGGTTCTTCGCCCGTGTGTCTGTGGGCCATTAATTCCTTACCATCTTCAAGCCTCGGGGTCCTCCTTTGTAAAAGGAGAGAACAGCTAGATTACCCATATTACAGGGTGCTTATAAGACTCGGATGGGATAATGTGTCTAAAAGTAAAGTATCCCATATTGAGCCCACCTTATTACTCTTATTCATCACAAATGACTTTTGTATTTTAACACCCAGCCCGGGTACCTTGATCAGCATTCTCTCTGTCTCTGTCTCTATCTCTCATTTGTTTCTTTTCGTTTTTTTTTCCTTTTTGTTTCTTTATCTATGGCTTATTCTTTTTTCTCAGGTCCCTCTGGTATCTAATGACACTCTGGGAGATACCAAGTAAGCAAATAAATAAGAACAAACAAGCCATATACAGGATAAATAGGAAATAATTAAGAGAGGAAGGGCATTAGAATGAAGAGGGTTTGGGAAAATCTTCCTGTAGAAGGTGAGGTTCTAGTTGGGATTTAAAGGAAGTCAAGGAAGGCAGTAGATGAGGCAGTAGAAGGCAGAGATGAGGAAGGAGAACATTTTAAGCATGAGGGACCAGAGAAAATGCCATATCAGCTCCGGGCTGGATTGGGCAAGTCACTTAACTGATCATCAAACAAGCAAGGAGACCTGTGTTTCTTTTCTCTAGATTGAAGAGTACATGGGAGAAAGTTCAAGAATTCTAGAAAAGTGTGTGCAGATGTGTGTGGGGGGATATGGTGCTATGTTATGAATGGCTTTGAATGTCAAGCAGGATTTTTTTTTGGAGGAGGAGGAAGGCAGGGCAGTTGGGGTTAAGTGACTTGCCCAAGGTCATATAGCTAGTTTTTTGTGTTAAGTGTCTGAGGTCGGATTTGTTTTCAGGTCCTCCTGACTCCAGAGCTGGTGCTCTATTCACTGCGCCACCTAGC
Organism: Petaurus breviceps papuanus; assembly: GCF_028583685.1. Classification (NCBI taxonomy): domain Eukaryota; kingdom Metazoa; phylum Chordata; class Mammalia; order Diprotodontia; family Petauridae; genus Petaurus; species Petaurus breviceps. The sequence goes on along the minus strand of NW_027186112.1, from coordinate 1,829,763 downwards.
CACCCCTACCAAACAGGATTTTCTGTATGAATCTGGAGGAATAGGGAGCCCCTGGGGTCTATTGAATAGGGGAATGATATAGTCTGACCTGTACTTTAGGAAAATCGCTTTGGTAGCTGTATGGAGGATAGACTAGTGGAGAGAGGCTTGAGGCAGAGAGACCCACCAGGCCTGCATGGTGGTGGTAGCAGTGTCAGAAGAGAGAAAGAAGCATGTTTAAGAGATATTACAAAAGTGAAATTGACAGACCTCAGCAACAGATTGGATATGGGGAAAGGGGGAGTTATGGAGTTGAGGTGAACATTTATGTTGTGAGCCTGACAGACTGGGAGTATGCTGTTCGCTCTGCAGTAATAGGGAAGGGAGGAGGGTTTAGGGGACAAGATAATGACTTTGGTTTTGGACACATTGAATTTAAGATGTCTACTGGACATCCAGTTCAAGATGTTGGAGATTCAAGATTAGAAGTCAGTGGAGATAGGTAGATTTGAGAATCATTAACATTGCAATGGTAATTAAGTCCATTGTTACTGATGAACTCACGAAATGAAGTAGTATAGAGGAAGAAGAGGAGAGGATCCAGAACAGAACCCCGTGGGACTCCTAAGGGTTAGAGGGTATCATCTGTTTGAGGATCTAGCCAAGAAGACCAAGAAAAAACAGTCAGATATGTAGGAAGAGAACCAGGCGAGACTAGTGACCTGAAAATCTAGAGAAGAGAATATTAAGGAAGAGTGATGAACAGTGTCAGAGACTTTAAAGAGTTTGAGGAGGGGGGGAGGGGGGTGGCTAGGTGGCGAAGTGAATAGAGCACTGGCCCTGGAGTCAGGAGGACCTGAGTTCAAATCCAGCCTCAGACACTTAACACAAAAAACTAATTGTGTGACCTTGGGCAAGTCACCTAACCCCAATTTCCCTAAATCTAGCAGATAGCTAGTTGGGTGTGAGAACAGGGTTATTCTTTCAGTGAGCTCCTATTGGGTAGAGAAATCTCTTCAAGTCTCCCAGAAGTATTCAGTAGGGTTAGGTTCAGACAGCCAAGAAAGGGAGACTTAAGTCATCTTTTCTCTACTCTTGGGGGGCAGGGCATGAGGAGTCTACAATAAGTGCTAGGTCTCAAAGATTCTTAGCTCCCTACTAAACCCCTATCATTACTTTCTCCTTAATAGTTCCTTCCTAGCATCTCCTCAAAACCCATCTCTGTTAAACTCTATCTTGTCTTCCTCACTTTCTGTTCCTCTGTATCTTTGTTTATCCCTATCTGTTCCCTTCTTATTCCTCTGATCAAGCTTCTCACTCATATCAATTGACTATGCTCATTTTGTTTCTTTTTGTGGGTCCAATTCGGTCACTTCCTTAAGCAACCTTTATCCCCCTTTTCATTCTCTTACCAGGTTTTGAATACAGATTTTCAGATTATGGACAAGGCCCATAGACATTAATTTTAATGATCTTGTGCCTGTTATTGTGTTTACTGTCTCCTACCACAGGAAACAAGTGATATTTTTTGTTTACTGTTTTAGATTCTGTGATAAGGAGTAAGAACAAGCAGTCGTATGGGGAAATAAGATATTTTAGAAGATTCAGGAATCACAAGAAGGGACAGTGGATGTTCCTTAGGACTTGTTTTAAAGAACATTGGAAAATAAAAGTTGTCTGGGACCCTTCACAGCTGTGATTGAGAAAGTTCCTTCTTAAGAGAGACTTTCAGGCCTCACAATCATGACCCACAAGAAAACCCTCAAAGGAAAAAAAGGCCATGAATTTAATGAATTTGGGAAAAACATTAGTTTGAACTCAAACTTTGCCACACACCAGGCCAGAGGCAGAGCCCATAAATGTAACATCTGTGAGAAAAGCTTCAAATATAATTCTGACCTTATTCAGCACCAGAAAATTCATACTGGAGAAAAACCTTAAATATGTGATAAATGTGGGAAAAGCTTTGGTCGGAGCTCACAGCTTATTGGACATCAGAGAACTCATACTGGAGAGAAACCTTATAAATGTAGTCAGTGTTTGAAAGAATTTAGTAGGAGCTCAAATCTTATTCAACATCAGAAAACTCACTCTGGAGAAAAGCCTTATGAATGCAATGATTGTGGTAAAGGCTTTATTCACAGCTCACAACTTATACAACATCAAAGAATCCATACTGGAGAGAAACCATATGGGTGTAAAGAATGTGGGAAAGGTTGTAATTCCAGTTCAAACCTTATTCAGCATCAGAGAATCCATACTGGAGAGAAACCCTATAGATGCAATGAATGTGGTAAAGCCTTCAGTCAGAGTTCACACCTAATTCTTCATCAGAGGATTCACACTGGAGAAAAGCCTTATGAATGTAATGAATGTGGGAAATGTTTTAGCTGTAGCTCACATCTTGCTCAACACCAGAGAATTCATACTGGAGAGAAACCATACAGATGTAATGAATGTGGTAAAGCCTTCTGTCTGAACTCACAGCTTATTCAACATCAGAGAACTCATGCTATAGGAGAGAAACCTTATAAATGTGGTGAATGTGGGAAAAACTTCAGTCAGAGCTCACATCTTACTCACCATCAGAGAATCCATACAGGAGAGAAACTCTATGGATGTGTTGAATGTGGGAAGGCCTTTACTCGAAGTTCAAACCTTATTGGACGTCAGACATCACATACTGGTGAGAAACCCTACAAGTGTCAGAATTGTGGCAAAGTCTTTATTCAGAACTCACAACTTAATAAACATCAAAGAATTCACATTAGAGACTTTGCTAGAGAGAAAAACATATAAATGAAATCAGTATGGTGGTACTTTCATTTGAGGCTTATCCTATATTCAATATAAGGAATTTCATATAAGAGAAATATTTTTAACTCATAAGTGTGGGAAACTTTTTAACATTAGATCAATAAAACTTTATTTAGTATCAGAGTTTTTATTCCAGAGAAGGTAATAAATGTTCCTTCCTTCCTTCCTTCGTTCCTTCGTTCCTTCCTTCCTTCCTTCCTTCCTTCCTTCCTTCCTTCCTTCCTTCCTTCCTTCCTTCCTTCCTTCCCTCCTTTCTTTTTACTCCTTTTCTTCCTTCCTTTCTCCTTTCTTCCCTTTCTTCCCTAGTGATGTTTTGGTTAGTTTGGTAATTGAGATAATTGCTTTTTGGTGGTAATGACTACTGAGGATTAGGAAGTGGTAATTGAGCAGGTCATGGTGTATTTCTTGGCTTCTCAATAAAATTCTGCTTGGGGAAGTATTCACATGACAACACTAGTCTCAGTGTCTATATGATCATCCTTCATAGTCTTGCTCCTGTAACTTGGGTCTTGTACTCATAATTTGAAAATATCAGAGGAAATATATATTGGTCATACTATATTTTTCTTGTAGCCAAGTCAACAAAGTTGATTTTAAGAGGTGCAGTAGACTTTTCTTTTTATTTGATTTTTTTTTTAGCTTTCTAGGGAAAACATGCATTTTAAAGTACCTATAAAAAACATAAGTTTAGGAAGCTTTGTGAACTTGGCAGTTTTTTTAGAATGTTGAAATACATATCACCCCCATTGTAATATGCATAAACAGCTAAGTAGAAAGCAATACATTAAATTAAAATATTTTATAGTTAAAAATTCTCATAGCTTTTGAAAGATAATTTTATTAAATAATTTTTTGCTACAGCAAAATAAGGTAATTTAATTATTGTGACAGCTTTCATAATTGATTGTCTTATTCTGCTCATCTCTTGTAAGTATTTGGGTGGACAAAATGTTTAAAAATAATCTGGAGCACATTTCTTTGTGTTTTGATCACAGTGAGAAATATGGAAAATAAGTTTCTGTGACCTCAGTTCTACTTTTATATTTGTATAATCAGACAAATCTTAAAAGGTAATACTTCTAAAGAAAAAAATTTTGTAGACAAAACAATATTCACAATGTGAGGAGTGTTCATTTTTGATGCTTTTAGGGAATTGAGTGCTAAATCAATGTATTACATGTAAAAAACTGTAGCATACTTGAATATACAGTACATTCTCAGATAATTAATCATTTTAATGGCCACTACAGATACCATGAATGGCTAGGTGGCAAAGTGGATAGAATGCTGATCCTGGAACCAGGAAGACTCTTCTTCCTGAATTCAAATTTAGCCTCAGACACTTACTAGCTTGTGACTCTGGGAAGTTACTTAATACTGTTTCCCTCAGTTTCCTCATCTATTTAAAAAAAAAAAAAAGAACTGGAGAAGGAAATGATAAACCTCTCCAGTATCTCTGCCACAAAAACCCTAAATGGGGTCTTGAGGAGTTGCACATGACTGAACAGCAACAGCAGATATCATGGAGTTGAGTCAAAGCTTTGTGCTTCTGTGCACATTTTAAGAAAGTATTTAGTCAATGCATGAGGATTTCACCCCTCTCTAAATGGATATTCAGTATTCTTACATACAATAATGTGGTGATATTATTCTAGACTTGAAGTCCAGAAGATGTGGGTTCAGATCTTACGTCTGACACCTATTAGCTGTCTGGACATGGGCCAAAACACTAAGCCTTTCTGACCGTCAATTTCCTCATTTGTTAATGAGAATAATAATCACATGCTACTTACCTGATAGGATTGTTGTGTAGAAAGTGCCTTGAAGGACTTTGGACATGTGAGCTATTATTGTAAAGGCACAAGTAATTGGGAGCCATTAAAGGTTTTTTTGTTTTTGTTTTGTGGGAGGAGGGAAAGGGATGGGCTAGGGTGATGAATTAGGAAGATGATTCTGATAATGTGTATAAGGTATATTGTATTCCCAAAGACCAACCTACAGACTTTTTTTTAGCAACTAAGAGAGGAATGCTGGAATAGGGAGCCCCCAAGGGTTCCTGTCAAACTTGGAAATGTGGAATGAAGATTTACCAAGATGTGGGAAGAGAAGAGACACTGAGGACACCCCAGAAAGGGAAGCAGCTGCCAAGTAGGAATTGGCAACTGGAACTTCAGCCAAAGTCAAAGAGGGAAGATTGTAAGGGAAAGTTCAAGTAATCATTCCCCTCCACCTAAACACAATGAAGTCCTTTGGACTAGACCAATGTATAAGGCAGAGTTAAATTCTGGATGGCAACATAGAGAGGATTAATGTGCTAATGTTATGGGTGTTAAGAGAGCTAGTCAGCCACATCAGTGACCTTCGTCACAGTCATTTCCCATCATTCTCAGACTTTATTCATTTGGAGGAGGGCCTGATGCTAGTGATTATTAGACTGACTTAGTTTTAGGGAAGCCAGGCTCAAGATATTGGGACAAAGTTACGGAAAGGGGGTGGGGGAGCTATTGCATGGCAGTAGTCTTAGGGTTTTGCCTCCCCTCTCAACAATGAAAAACTAAAATTGTCTCAGATTTTCTTCTGCAGGAAAGGGTTTTGTCCCACATACTTGAATCAGAAGTAATGGGGACTGGAGCTAAGAACTTTTCTGTTGGCATGTTGTGGGAATGAGCTGTGAAATGTTTCAAATAGCTCAGATTATAGATGCAAAATGATTTCAGAATCTTTGCCATTCCATACTGGAAAGTTATGCTCAACTATGTCCTTGTGGACTTAGGAAGGCTTATTACATTGTAGGGATATGAGGAAAGCATAAAGATCTCGAGTAAGGTAATGGCCATTTAAGTCAACAGAAAGAGATAGAGATGAAAGACATTTAGGAGGGAGAATCAACAAACTTGATGTTTACTTGCATTTCGGAATTGGGAGAGAAAGAATAGGCAAAAATGCCCAAAGATCATGGTATAGACAAATGGGAAGATAATCACATAAGCATCCTATTATTACTGAGGCCTATTGATTCCACTACCAGGCGTTCTCTTGCCTCAACTCTTCTCTCAATTCCCACTGCCACTACTCTCAAACAGGCCATCATTATCATCAGCTTGGGGTCTTACAATAGCATCTCACTGGACTTCCTGATTTTATAAACTATCAGAATAATATTTCTTATTCTAGATTTTGTCATATTAGTCCTTTTCTCAAGAACCTTAAAGTTCCCTGTTTCCTGTAGGATAAAGTCTGCATTCCTTTACCTGGCATTCAAACCTTCAACAATGTGGCATAACCCTATCCTTCCAGTGTTATCTCATATTAGAGGCAAGTAGGCAGTCCAGTGGATAAAGCTCTGAACCTGGAGTTAGATAGACCCAAGCTTAAAACTGACCTCAGGCACTAGCTTTGTGACGTTGGGCAAGTCACTTAGCCTCTGCATTAGTTTCCTCATCTGTAATGAGGATAATAATAGCACTTACCTCTCAGGGTTGTTGTAAGGATCAAATAAAATAATATTTGCAAAATGCATTGCAAGCCTTAAATGCAATATAAGTGCTAGCTACTATTATATTACTTCTTTCCATATACTCTAGCCAAACTGTCCTATGTCCTCGCCAAATTTCCTCTTAAATTTATCACATACTCTGCCACCCAGTAGGGAGTCAAAGGATCTGGATTCAGGTCTGGCCTCTGCTGCTTCCTACTTTGGGTGAATCACTTAATTTCTCTGAGCTTCAGTTTCTTTATCTGTAAAGTGAAGGGGTTGGATTAGATGATCTTAAGCTCGCTTTCAGTCTTCAAGTGTTGAACTCCAGGTACAATGTTCTCCCTGCATTGGTCTGCCTTCATATTATCTCTGTTGTATCTTTGTATTAAATTTACTTTGTTTTTGTTAAGTATGTTTTCTATGCAGTAGTGGCAAGAGCCCTGGATTTGCAGTTTGAAGAATTGGGTTTGAATTCTGACGTTTTTACTTACTAGACCTTGGGCTAGTTCATCACCTTCTGTGGTCCTCCATTCCCTCATCTGTAAAATGAAGGGGTTGGCCAAGGTGGTTAGTTCTTTCCTTTCTAGCACTAACATCTTGTGTTCTGTGTTCCGCTTCTGTAGTCTGGGAAACCAGCCATGATCTACTAGAAAGGGTCAGACAACTTGGTTTCTAGTTCCAGTAGATGTACCATTTTCTGGACTGGAAGTTACTGGCAGCCAGGAGAACTGTTGGGACCTAAAAGGGAGACCCTTTTATATGCACTTTAAATCACACATTTCTGAACTTTTAATTTTTGTCTCTTCTCCCCTAGGAAATAATTCAGTACTTCAGAATATCCATGGTTTAATCTGTGTGATTTCTTCTACTGCCAATACAGATTGCATCCCCTGCCCACAAAGCTTTAGAAGATGGTCTTTCTGAGTTGCTGTGGCCAAAAAGTTAATTAGTTGGTGGGTGACCAACCCTCTGGTGATGAGATACTCTTCACTTCGAAAGACATAATTTCTTAGTCGAATGGGTGACTGAGCCTTGAGCTAGGGGGTAGAGGTCTTGGAAGCTTAGTGGAGGAAGTGGGAGCAAGAGTGGATCACAGAATCACCCAATATGAGCTGGAATGAACCTCAGAGGGCATCTAGCTCAACCTATATCCAAGCAAGTCTCTTCTAGTACTTCTATGACAAAAGAGGTCATCTAGCCTGTGACTGGGGACCTGTATAATAGGGAAGCCACTGTCTTCCAAGGCACCCTACAACTCTTGGACAACTTTAGGTAGCAGCATGATAGAATATTAGTCAATAGCCAATTAGTCAACAGAATATTAGATTTGAAGTCAGAAGACCAGGACTTAAGGTGATCAACTCAGCTGAAAGTGCTCCCACCTTCATCAGATTTTCTTAGTCTGGATCTCGTCTATCACAACTCTCCCTTGTATCATCATCATCATTATAGGCAGAGGCAACAGCAGCATTTATAAAGTGCCTACTATGTGCAAAGCAGTGCGCTAAGAGCGTTACAAATATCTCATCTCATTCTTACTGTGAGGTGGATGCTGTGATTATTACCATTTTACAGTGAGGAAACTGGGGCAAGCAGTGGTTAAGTGGCTTGCCCAGGGTCACACAGCTAGTCAGTATTTTTGTGCATATTGTCGTTTTCCTGTTAGATTGTAAGTACCACAAAGGGATGGACTGTCATTTTTCTTCTTTGTATTCCAAGTAGCATAGGGCCAAGAAGACAGAGGGCAGGCGATTTATGTTTGAATCATGCAGACCTGGGTGGGATGAGGTAGCCATTTAGGCCCCGCCCCTGAAGGCGGGGCTTCGACCTCAGTGCTGTTTCCCCACCCCCCAGGTCTGCCTCCTCCTGTCAGGGCTGTCAAGGCAACCATAGAGACCGATGGCGAGTCCTCCGAGCGGCCTAGAGCGGCCTCGGAGTCTCCCTGGACCTTGGAGCCTCTTCTAGGCAACTTTGCCCTAGAGGGTTCGCCGGTAACCGAGGTGAGTCCAGGGTAGGGAACCGGCCCAGGAGGGACGTGAAAGGCTCGGGATCCCTTCAGCATCTTCACTGTGTGAATGGAGAAACTGAGGCTCAGGGGAAGGAAGGAAGGGCCTTTGCCCAAGCCCCCCTCCCTTTCATTTTCTGCCGCGCCCCCGCCGACCTGACCCTTCGGCAGAATTTTCGTCAGAAGTTGTTGCAGCAAGCACCCCAGTGTCCCCAGGGTGCCTGCTCACACAGGTTCTTGGATCTGCTTTGTTAAAGGAAAGCAACTCAAAATGGGTTAACAAGCTTACTTTAATCAGTCAGACATATATCGTTTACCTTGTTCAGGAGAAAAGGTCAGCACCCTGAACCTCAAAGTATACAGGCATAATTATCAAGACAGAAACATCAAGTAGACAGATTTCCAAACTGTCCAACCATTACATCCATACCCAGTCAACATCTGGGTTTTTCAAAGCCGGGGGACTCTCAACAACGGCTTCCCAGAATTCAGATCAAATCACAATTACTTCTCAAAGTGAGTCCCAAAACAAAGCTACACATCAGGGCTTATATAGCCTTCTCCTGGCTCAGAGAATGTAACAACCTCATTGACTCACTGGCCAATCAAGAAGTATCTACTGAAAAACAAGCCTCCCACCCCAGGCTTCAGGTGCACATTAGCCTAGGGGCAGGGAAGATCTTCAAAATTTACATTCTTATTACATAAGTCTGAACGTGGGAGACTCCCAGCCTGAGCCCCGATGGGGAGTATTCAAGCAAAGTCCGGGTGAACCCTCCTCCCTGCACCCACCCCCCTGGGGAGACCCTAGGATAGGGGCATGTCCTGCATGGAGGGGGAGGGTGGAATCAGTGACATCTAGGAGGTTTTGGGGGGCTGGGATCTCCAAGCAAGGCCATGAGGGGAGTCGCGGGGTGGGAAGAGCCAGGACCGAGACCCAGGAGACCCAGGTTCTAGCGCCTGCCCGGCGTAAACTGAGAATGGGGCGTTGGGCAAGTCCCTCCCCCTCCCTTGGGAGCTGAGCCTGGGCGGGGGGGTCTGTGTCCTGGTCCTCCTGGAGCTCTCTTACCCTGTGCACTGGGGAAGGACTCAGGAGGGGCTGGGGAGTTCCCCTTCTGCTTTCCTTAGGGAGATTTGGCTGCCACGGCCTCACAGTATGTCCTGGAACGGTCTGTTGCCTGGTTAAGTGCAGAGGTTTCAGAGAGGATCTCTGCCTGCAGAGTCAACGGGAGGTATTAAAGACTGAGGGCGTCCGACTAGGATGTAAGGACTGTAGGGAGGGAGGAGCAGCCCTCAATAAGGTCAAAAGCAGGCTCTGCAGGGAAGGGTGCTCCTGGGGAGGATGCGGAGTTGACTTAATGGGCTAGTGTGTCCTTCTCTCGGCATTTCTGTCTGCTTAGCTTCCCCAGATACCTGTGAGCTTTTTTAGAATGGGAATTAATCTTTCTTTCCTACACCAGTATCCTTGTATGCCTCAGACACAGTCCCATACTTCTTAGGGACCCAGGACTCAGGGACTGATAATGATTTGTTGATTGGTGTAGCATAGGAAGAAGAGGATGTACTACAGGTCCCTTAAGTATTCTGTGTGAGGGGGAGGCCCATGAGAAGTAAAGGGGGAATTTCAGGCAAGGACAGGTCTCATTTATGGATCTTTTGTCTTCATTCATCTCTGAAAGGTACCTTCTGTTTCTAAGGGAGCCCAGGAAATCAGGAGAAGGTAGCAGTGCCCAAAATGAAGATATCCAAGTCTCAGGTGAGCTGTCCTTTTAGAGATCCCATCCCTGCTGCTGTGTATGACCTGGCTTTCCCTTAATTTGAATTGATCTTGTCCAGTAAACCTTTGGATTTCAAGGAGTAACACTGGTGAGGCTGACAAAACCTTTTCTTTGAGTACAATTACAAGAATCCATGCAATTAATCTGTTTACGTAGAGCACTGTGCTAGGTATTGGGGCATTACAAAATTTAGACAAGACACCATACCTACCTGTACTCAGCATTTATAGACCATTTGAGGTTTTATACATACCTAGATTTAACAATAATACAAAATAATACATCAACCTATTAGATGGTCTTGGGTCATAGAAGAGCTCAGAAAGCATTTTGAGTTATAGGGATTTAGTCATTCTGTCCTTCTTTTCCTTTGTGCATGAACTGGAAATGGAATAAGTCTTTGGGTCACATCACCAGATGTAGCCAGAGCTATTTCTGCCAGCAATCCCTATCTTCTAGATTCTCTCCTTTCCTTGTGTATTCTCCCTTCAAGCAAGGGCAATTATAGATGATCACAGATGGAAGGAATCTTAGTGATCAGTCTGATCCCTCTTTTTCAGATGAGAAAACTCAGGCCTAGAGAGGGCATAATAGAACCTGGGTCTGGTGTTTTGGTGCAGGAGGTACATGTTGTTTCAGGGGGCTGTGACATTTGAAGATGTGGCTGTACTTTACCAGGAATGAATGGAAGCATCTGGATTCCAACACAGGACTCTACAGGGATGTAATACTGGAGAATTCTGGGAACATGGTCACTCTGGGTAAGGACTGTTTCCCTACTGACTCAAATCTGCTTCCCTAGGTCTTTTATGTGCTTTGTGGGTTAAAAACTCTAAGAATATTGAATTTAGTTCAATTGTGCATCCAACAATTGAATAAATGATAGTGTATTAAAGCAAAAAAGTCAAGGGGTGATGAATATGAAGATTTTGAAGAAATATGAGAAGACCTAGATACAGAGTAAAGAAAATAGGACTGGGGCAGCTAGGTGGTGCAGTGAATAGAGCACTGGCCCTGGAGTCAGGAGGACCTGAGTTCAAATCTGGCCTCAGACACAACACAAAAACTAGCTGTATAACCTTGGGCAAGTCACTTCACCCCAATCGCCCTACATTCTCCCCTCCAAAAAGCAAAAAAAAAAAAATTAAAAAAAAAAAACAGGACTGGCCGGCTGGGTGGCACAGTGAGTAAAGCATCGGCCCTGGAGTCAGGAGGACCCAAGTTCAGTTCTGGCCTCAGACACTTAACACTCACACAAAAAACTAGCTGTGTAACCTTGGGCAAGTTACTTAACCCCAATTGCCCTCCAAAAGGCAAAAACAAAACAAAAACAAAAACACAGGACCAAAAAAATTAATGTGTATACTGACTACAACTATGTAATAAATAAAATCAGTATGGAACAATAATATAACTTTAAGTTAAATACAGTGGCTATCATGGTAAAATTTAATGCATAAAGATGAAGTTTTTGCTTCTTTTAACTACTAGTCAATAAGTATATGGCTGTAGATACAATCATCTGCAGGCTTTTATATTATTTAGTTTGTATTTTCTTCTTGTTTTTGCTTTGTACTATGTTTCTATTGTTGTGTTGATCTTCTTAAATACATATGCTTGTTGTTAGATGTTCAGACACAATTTATCAATAAAAAGATTCAGTTTAATTTAAGAAGCCTGTATTAAACATACGTTACGTGCAGAGCACTGTGCTCCATGTAGGTACCAAGTTCAAATAAGACATTTATTTCCCTTCAAACCCATCCCTCCAAACTTCTCTCTTTCACTGCTAGTCTTCCACTTGTCCAGGTTAGCAACTTTGGAATCAACTTTGACTCCTCCCATTTCCTTAAACCTCCACGATCAATCAGTTGTCAGGTTTTGTCCATTCTATCTCTTGCATCCATCTCTTCTTCATATAACCTCTTTCCTTTATCAGGCCCTCAACATCTCTTGCCTGAATTATTGCGACAGTCTCCTAATTGCTCTCTCTACTTCCATTTACTCCTCTGCTTGCGAAGTTGCAGTATTCTCTGGGATAAGATATAAAATCCTTAGCCTAACACCCAAGACCCTCTACAGTATGCCTTCTATTCACCTTTCCAGGCTAATTTCATGATATAGTCCTTCATGTACATTGGATTCCAGTCACACTGACCTGCTGGCTGTCCCTAGGCATGCTATTCTGTCCCCACCTGCCTGCCGTTATATAAGTGGGCCCTTGAACCTGGAATGCAGTTTCTCCTTGATTCTACCTCAGAATTCCTAACTTCCTGCAGGAAGCAGCTCAGGGGCTACCCCCCACAAGAGTCTTGTTCTGATCCTCTCCAATTGTCTGTGCACTGTCTCATATGATATTGCTTTGTGTTATTTTTTTATGTTAAGTATTTGCTTACTTCCACATACACTGGGTTCTCTCATCAAAATGTAGGTTCCTTCACGGTGGGGACTTTTTTGTTTTCCAGTTTTGAGCCTTGCACATTCTGGACACATATAACTGTTTATTGAATTAAGTAAGACACAATTCCTGCTTTCATCAAGCTTATGCTATTGAAGTGTGATCCCAAGATCAGATCTTCCTCATTTCATGTAGGCTCAGCATCAGAACATTTTGGTTTCCTCTAGTCAGGTGATAGATCTGGTGGGACTAGATATGTACAGTTTCCTTTAATCTATTGACATCATCCCATCCCTTATCCTCTGAGTTTCCTGTTGGAGACACTGCCCTGGTCTATGTGAATTCTTCCAGGCTCACAGTCTCTTAGCAGTGAAGAACCAAATAAGTTTTTTCTGTTTTTGTGGAAAAATCTTCACCTTTTTTCCTACCCTTCCTACACAAGGGAATGAGATTCCTTCAGAAGATCCACAGTTTCCTCTTAGCCTTTTCCTATCCCCAGTGGGTCAAGAGACTGGTACTGAGTCTTGTGAATACTTTGAATTCCATTTCCTTTGTCATGTGCAGGATTTCCCATTTCTAAACCTGGCTTGATTTCCCAGTTAGAGCAAGAAGAAGAGCTATGGGCTGTAGATCTTCAGGGAGCTGAGGGGAGAGAGACCTTGAGAGGCCTTCAAGCAAGTGAGTGAGAGAAGATTAAGAGGTTGTGGTTGCCATTTAGACATTATAGGCCTAGGTTCAAAACCTTGGTATTATCCTTTTGTCCTCATTCTTCTTCACCCCACATTTCTATTCAGGTATCAAATTCTGTTGCATACCTTACCTTTTCTCTATTCACTAATATTTCTTGAATCTCTTACCTTCTGTTTACTTACACATCCTGGTTCAAGTTGTTATCACTTTTCATCTGGACCATAGCCTCCTAATTGGCCTTGCTACCTTAAGTGTCTCCCCTTTAATCCATTCTCCATATAGCTGTTAGTGATTTTCCTAAAGTACAAATCTGACCATGTTACTCTCCTACTAAATATACTCCAATGGTTCCCAATTCCTCTAAGATCAAATATAAACTCCTCTGGTTAACTTTTTAATTCCTTCAGAATCCGTCCCTAGCATACCTTTCCAACTTTATTGTACATCATTTTCCTCTCCACTGCTCTCTCCCCCTCCCCCTTAACTAGGTGGCACAATGTAAAGACTGCTGGGCCTGGAATCAAGAAGACCTGAACTGAAATGTGTTCTTAGATGTATGACCATGTATGACCCAACTGGCTGTTTCAGTTTTCTCCACTGAAAAGTGGGGATAATAATAACATCTGCCTCTCAGAGTTGTGAGGATTAAATGAGGTAGTGTTTGCAAAATGTTTAGCACAGAGCCTGGCACATAGTAGGCCTTTAATAAATCCTTCCTTCCCTCCCTTTTTTCCCCCTTCTTTTTTCCTCAAATTCTTTTTTTCTTTTTGAGGGAAGGCAGGGCAATTGGGGTTAAGTGATTTGCCCAAGGTCACATGGCTAGTTTTTTGTATTAAGTGTCAGAGGCCAGATTTGAACTCAGGTCCTCCTGACTCCAGGGCCGTTGCTCTATTCACTGTGCCACCTAGCCTCCCCTCTTCCTCAAATTCTAAAGTCTAGACATGCTGGCCTCCTTGTTGTTTTTCACACACGACACTACATCTCCAATTTCTGTATCTTCTCACTGACTGGCCTCCATGTCTGGAATGCACTCCCAACTTAGCTGTATGTTTTCAAATCTTTTTTTCCTTCAAAACCCTATTCAAGAATCACTTTTACATGTAGCCTTTTCTCATTATCTCCCAATTGCTAAAGCTCTTTCTCCAAGTACGAGTGAAGGCCTGTACTTGTATAGTTGTAGTAGGAAGAGAGAAGAGGGATAGATGGGGGATGTATTACCAAGACAGAATCAATAGGACTTGGTAACTTACTGGAAAATGAGACGTGAATGAGGGAGAGCCAAATTTCATCCCTTCCTGATAACCCCTTCTTACTTCTCAATCTAATCCAGTCCAATGTAATTGAGTAGACATTTATTAAGCGCCCATTATATCCATGACACTGTATTAAACATTGGGGTAAATAAAAATATCCTTGCCTTCAAGGGGATTACATTTATTAGAGTGATACAGTATGTTAGCATAAGCATTGATGTGATTATTCAAGGAAGAAGAGAATGCCTTCAACTAGGGAAATCAGGAATTATTCACTAAAGTAAGTGGCATATATGTGACTTGAGCCTTGAAAGAACCTAGGAGGTAGAGATGAGAAATGAGTGTGTTCTTGGCTTGTAGGACAACATGTGCAGAAGTATAGAGGGAGGAAATTGAATCAGTTCAGGGAACCAGAATGTAGACCACTTTCCCTGGAACATATAATACATGAAAAAGAAGAAGAATGTGAAATAAACCTAAAAAGCTGGGCTGCACATGCATTGCAAAGGGTTTTAAATGCCAGAGAAGCTTTTGTTTATTTTTAGAAGTGATAGAGGGCCACTAAATATTCAACAGGATGTTGACACAGTCAGATGGTGTGCTTTAGGAATATCATATGAGCAGCTTTTGTGAAATATGTGTTAGAGGGGGAAGAAACTGGAAGGTAGGAGTCCAATTGGAGGCTTTTGTAATAGTCTGGACAAGATATGAGAAGGTTGGGACCTAGGGTAGTGGTTCTGTGAGTGAAGAGAAGGGGATGAATTTGAGAGATGCTGTGGAAATAGAATTGACAACACTTGTAAGCCATTTGAATGTGGAAGATGAGGGAAAGGAAAGAGTCAGGAAATTGACTCTTGAGGGACTTGAAATTCAGGCAAAGGGGTTTGAATTTTATTTGGTAGGTAATAGGGAGCTTTTAAAGATTTCTCAGCAGAGAAAGGATATAATCTTCATGCTGAGGCTGTGAAATTGGGTAACTTGAAGGATGATAGTACTCTAAACAAAAACAGGAAAGTTTGGAGAATTAGTTTGTTTAGTGGGGCAAGATACTAAGTTACATTTTTGACATGGTGAGTTTGAAATGCTTCTAAATAATATTGGAGATATCTAACATGTGATGGGAGACCAGGAAGGAGATCAGGGCATACATATAGGTGTAGAAGTTATCTGCATAGAGATGATAAATGAACCCATGGGAAGTAGTGAAATCACTTAGAGAGGGTATAAAGAAAGAAAAGAAGAGGACCCACGACTAAATCTGATTTGGGTCATGTAACTCATTTCCAATGACATTTCTGCTTAATCTTACTATCTTTGCTCTGTTTCACTGATCAGACTTTTCACTTTTCTCAACTGACTCTTTTTGTGGGCCACCCCTCCCAGTATGTGATCTCCTGTTTACCTACTATTTTGCTTTCTCTTTTCTCCCAGTATCAAAAGTTTATTCTGTAACTGTTAAGCTACCTCTACCTTATAGACATCAATTTTATTGATAATTATTTTGTAACTTAGCACAGTTATTTTGTTTTCTTCCAACAAAAGTAACAGGTAACATTTGTATTTTGAATTTATTGTTTCAGATTCTGAAATCTGACCTGAAAATGAACAGTCAAATGAAAAAGGGAATTTTAGAAGTGTAGCCACATGGAATATTAGAAATATGCCTAAGGGCTATTCCTCCTGAATCTGGTTTTGGAAAAACATGTGAACCTGAGAGATTAAAAAGTCTTCAAGGAAATACCACAGAGGAAATTTTGAGACAGTTCCTTATCCAGGAGAGAAGTTTCAGTGAAGTCATGGTTACTCTTAAGAAAACTTTCAGAAGAAAATGCTCCCAAGAATTAAGTGAATTTGGGAAAAACTTTTTGCTAAACTCAAACCATGCTACTTGTCTAAGAAATACTATAAGACCAGGGACTTATAAATGTGAAATCTGTGGCAAAAGCTATATAACACAATTCAGTCATTGCTTTTAATCAAATAATTAGTACTGAGAGAATCTTGCCAAATGTAATGAATGTGGGAAAAATTTCAACCAGAGTTCAAACTTTAAGAGAGACCAAGAAAATCACACTGAAAAGAAAACCTTTAGTTGTGGTAAAGCCTTTATTCAGACCTCACAACTCAGTCAACATCAAGGAATTCATACTGGAAAGAAACCATTTAAATGTAATGAATGTGGAAAATTCTTCCATTTGAGTTCACAACTTCTTCAACATCAAAGAACTCACACTGGAGAGAAACCCTATGGGCGTGATGAATGTGGAAAAGCCTTCACTCAGAGTTCAAGCTTTATTCATCATCAGAGAATTTATACTGGAGAGAAACCCTACAGATGTCAGGAATGTGGAAAACCTTTTAGTATGAGCACACAACTTGTAATATACCAGAGAATTTACATTGGAGAGAGACCCTGTAAATGCAATGACTGTGGAAAAGCCTTTAGTCAAAGTTCAACCCTTTTCCAACATCAGATAATTCATGTTGGATTTAAGCCCTATGAATGTAATGAATGTGGGAAAGCCTTTAGCAGAAGCTCATACCTTATTGAACACCAGGGAACTCATATTGGGGAGAAGTCTTATCAGTGTAAAGAATATGAGACTGTCTTAGAGAAGGCAAACTTTATAAAACATTTTATATCTCACACTGGAAAGAAATTGCATAAATGTAATAAGTGTGGGAAAGCCTTCAGGTGGAGCTTATACCTTATTGTACATCAGAGAATTCATACTGGAGAAAAACCTTTCAAATGTAACAATTCTGGGAAAGCCTTCAGTCAGAGTTCAAGACTTGGTCAACATCAAAAATGTCATAGTAACCTCGTGAATTTAATGAATGTGGATAAGTTTGTAATTGCAATGAATATGTTAACTCTCAACCATTTCATTTTTGGGGAAAATTTTATCAACCTAATGAGTATATGATGAAAAACTTGAGGAATGTTGGAAAGATTTCATTAATTCACAGTTTAGGAAACTCATAGCAGAATGTGATCCTTGTATTCTTATATGTTGGTTTCCCATTAAAAGGCTTGCATGCTCTTTATTTATAGGGCCTTTATCTGTTTAGACTATTCTTATGCTTCAGTGTGATCTTACTGATATTTTCCCTCTTTGTACAGGTCACAACCCTTATCTTCTGGAGATTTTAAATTGTTGACTGGAACTATGATTTTATTAGTATAGTGAACAATTAACAAGGAAACTCTTTTCATCAGTCCAGACCAGCATTTTCTCTGCAATCTACAATCTATAGGAGAATTTACAACTACAGAGAGTTGTTTTTATATTAAGAAGTTGTGTCTTGTAGATCACAAATATGTCAGAGGTGGGACTTGAAGTTCTTTATAATTCCAAAATGAGGAGACTTTGTTATATTATACCTTGTCACCTTTGGTTTAGATTTTAAGATCATTGAAAGAGAATTTGTTGAAATAACATCTCTCTAGCCTACCATTTAGGTCCTTAATGAGCTTCCCCTTTTCTCACCCCCTCAAATTTCCCCCATTGCCTTTGCCAAGATAATTTGCTTTGCCATGCCCTATGGACAAGATTTTAATTCCAAACTCTTGTTTTTTTATCATCTGGTTAGTTTGTCATGTTGTTTAATTTGTGACTTTCCATGTCTTTTTCTCTCAGAGAATAACTCTGACCAAAGCCAAAAGCTCCCTACACAGAAAGCAGAATGCTTTAATTAAACTCCCATAAGTATCATGGGAAATAGAAATTATCAAAAACATATCCACAAAATGTTAAAAAAAAAACAAAATTCACAAAGTTGTATAAGGAACCAGAATTTTACTGGAAATTATTTTCTGCCCATAGTTTGCAGACTCCATTTTCTTCCATGAAAAAACCCAACCAACCAGTTGAAAAATTTTCTCTTCTTCAGCCCTAACATAATGAATAAGGTGCAGGAATTATAGTTGTGAAGACCTGGGTTCAAATCCTACCTCTGACACCAGCTGGATGATCACATGCAAGTCAGTTAACTTCTTTGAATCTTTTTTTATCTGCAAAATTATGGTAGTGCCAGTTATTAACAATAATTAATAATGCCAGATTATTAACAGTCATAAGGTTGTTGTGAGGTTCAAATATGATAATGTATTGAAGCACTTTGCAAACTTTAAAATGATATATAAATGGTAGTTATTATTTCAGGACGTAGAATAGTGACTTAAGCAATGACATTGACCAGGATCATATCTTAGTAAGTCAGTTTAGTTCTAGATCTCAATTAGTAAACATTTATTAAGTGCCTATTACGTGCTAGGCTCTGGGGACACTAAAATGAAATAGCCTTCCCTTCAGGGAGCTTACATGCGTTCAGGGTAACAGGCATTTAAAAGAGTATTTGCAAAATAAACAGAAGGTAGCTTCTTGAATCAGAGGGCATTAGTAGCCGGGAGAGAATCAGGCAAAGCTTCACATGGAAGGTGTTGCTTGAGCAGAGTTTTGAGGGAAACAAACTATTCTAGTACTGTTGGTAGGTTGGTGTCCTTCATTCTCAAAGAGGCCCAAGATGACATCACTATGCTAGAGTCATCTTTCAATGTGTCCAGCTGTGTCTGATCAGACCAATATGAGCTCAGAATGCTCTACCACAGGTCAGGCACAAATAGTTTATGTGAACTTTTGGGGTGGGTTCTCTAAACTTGTTGATCCTATGTTTCCTTTGAGCTGTTTCAACTCAGCTTTGCTCACAGAGCACAGCACCTTTTCTAATGAGGGTATACCACGCTGAGTGGTCCTGTGTCAGTGTCTCCCATGTCACGCAATTCCAAAGTTCTAGAGAGAGACCTTGAGAGTGTCCTTGTATCACTTCTTTTGACTACCGTGTAAACGCTTGCCCTGTGTGAGTTCTCCATAGAATCATCTAGTATGTGGCAGTAAATTGAAAGTGCATTCCAGACACTGAGGGACAATCTGAGAACACGCAGAAATGGGAGTTGGGGTGTGAAGTCATGAGTGAGGAGTCTTATGTGAAAAACAGCATGGAAGCTAGTCTGACTGAACTATACAGATTAGGGAAGGAAATAAGGTCAAATAATGTTGGAAAGGTAAGTTGGAATCAGGTTATAGAGGACTTTAAAAGCCAGATAGAGGAGCCTGTATTTTAGCCTAGATGCAGTAGAGAGCCATTGGAGAAAAGTAGTATGTGTACGTGTGTGTGTGTGTTGTGGAGGTAGGGATGGTCATATGTGGAAAATCACTTTGGCAACTATATGGAGGATAGATTGGAGAGGGGAGAGACTTGAGGCAGGAGGATCAGCTAGGAGGCTGTTGCAATAGTCCAGCTGACAGGTGATGAGGACCTGAATTAGAGTGTTGGCTATGTAAGTAGAAGGGGAAGGAGATGTTGAGCGTTCTCATCTTGATTTTAAACATAGTCTCACACTTCTTAAATCTTTGTATTACTAAGAGCAATGGGTGGAAGTTGCAAATAGGAAAATTTAGACTTGATGTAATGAAAACTATCTAACAATTAGAGCTGTCTCAAAGTGGAATGAAGTGTATTTCCCCTCCTTGGAGGGTCTGGACTACCACTTGTTTGATGTGTTATAGTTGGTATTCCTTCCATATAGATTGGCCACTGCGGTCCATTCCAGTTCTGAAATTCTGTGATTGCATGCAATATAGTACAGGTCCTTTTTTTATAAAAAATTAAGATTCCCCCATAGTAAGTGTGGTACCAAAAACATAACAATCCATGTGCTAATCTGCTTTACTAGCCATTCACTTGCTTGACAATTAGATCTGCTCCTGGTGAGGCAATGTAACTCTGGATGAATGTCAGAAAAACCAGCTCCCCCCAGAATTATGGGATAGGTCTGATTATTACCAGTAGTTAGGGATAGTACTGTTTTATATTAAGGAGGGCAAAGGAGGCTGGAGGCTTTTTCAAAGGCACCAACCTAACATAAGCAGACCTTAGGCACTTCACGAATACAGCAGTGGCAAATAACTAGAACCCATGTTCATTGACTCTGCATCCATTTCAGTTGCATCTATCTACGTATTTTCCCTTTGAGAGAAGAGGCCAACCCTGCCCAAACTATGATATTCTTTTCCTAGACTGGTGAAATACATAGCTGCATCACTCGTATTCTTTCCAAGTAAGTTGTATTGGTTCTTTAAAAAGTCGTTCTCTAAAAATTCCCTAACACAGGGAATTTTAATAAAATATAAAAGACAGGAAAGTGCCTGGGGCATTAGTACAGTCATTGTATTTGGTGTATCTCAAGAAGCATTCCTACCAGAATTTATTTCAAAGCTTTCGTCATTGCTGTTTAACCTCCTTGGTCCCGGTCTTGTCCCAGGGGGATTGAAAGAATTTCTTTTATGTAGGCGGGCAGTGATGCTGCCCAGAGAAAAGTGATGCATAAAATAAGCCAGTTCATCAGAGAAAGGGCTGAGTGATATTCAGTCATCTAATTTTTCTCCACACTCTGGGTTGCATACATATACATTCTGGCTCTCCTTTTCCCAAGGGAAAAGCAGCCTAGTGAAAAGATTCTTGGGGCTAGTGCCAAATGTATGGTTAGATCCCTGGTCAACACATTTCCACAAACTATTTTTCACTCATTTATAAAACGACTTTGCCTCTCTATATTAGGAGATATTGAATCTTTATGGAGGTATCTCCTAGTCATACCTACTCCTTGTTATCATGGTTATCATATATATTGAGACTCAGCTCCCATCATTCTAGGGTCCCACTTCAGAAAGCACAGGTGTAGCTGTTTGTCATATACGTTCCATATCCTATCTGGCTGTACTCCTCTGGACCCCATCATTCCCCAAGAACTTCATCATCAAGGAAACCCATCATCCTGCAAGATTTCATCAACTTTAGTGCTTTTCACATCCATATCCTCAGTACTCTCTTCTCCTCTGATTGGAGGGTTCATGGGAGGAGCTTAGTGTAGTGCCTGGCATATAGTAGTTGCTAGATAAATGTTTATTCCTCTTCTTTCCTCCCAAGGCCTCCATCCTCCATTTGCAGAGAGCTCTCACACCAATCATCTCTTCATTGCCCACTTGGACTCTATCATGCCCCTGCATATGTTTCCATTACATCGTAACCTCTTTGAGGGCAAGGAATGTCTTTTTCATATTTGTATCCCCTGGCATATAATAGGTGCTCAATAAATGTTTATTGACAGCCAGTCATCTTCCCTAACCCCTTTACCAAGGGCACATAGAAGAGAACTCTATCATCTTAATTACTCAGGGTAATATAACCATTGGTGAGTACATGGGATAAACAGAAATTTGGTTATTTGTGTTGCCTAACCAAAACAATCCATTCAGAAATCCAGCCAGCTGCCTCTAGGTACTAAATGGGTCAGAAGTTTCTTGGAGATCTGAAAGTAGCTTCTCAGTCTCTGAATCCACCTCTCCCAGATAACCTAGAACAAACACAACAGGTGGTCAGGAAGTCTAGTCAATGCCTGACTAAGGGTTGGGGTGGCCTTCTAGGTCCTTGGGTATGGCCTTTTGACAGTCCAAGTTTTACAGAACAAATCCTTTTATTAAGGGGATTTGTTCTGCAAAGTTTGGATTCAGTCAAAGGGCAGTACTTGAGGACCTAGAGGTCACATGTGATCTTGAGGCCACAGGTTCCCCACCCGTGTAAGAGACTCTCAAAGTGCAATACTGATCAAAGTAGCCTTAGTCTCCGCTGCCCAAGCGGAAATTCCTGAACTCTGAATATACTGAAGGCAATAATATATGATAATGTAGGTTGGACCAGAATGTTAAAAACCTTGAATGAAGGCCTGAAACTGATGTACTTTCCCCTTTCCCTCCCTCCTCTGCTCAGATCCTTTGACTTTAGACACTCCACAATTTGCCCTATTTTTTTACCACTTCCTTTCATGAGCTGCCATAGTCCAGCAATACTGAACTAGGTAGATCTGCCTTCTTCCTCTTTGTAATGCATAGACAGGCCTGGATTGATATTCTCATCTCAGCTAGTTGAAACCATTTTCATTCTGCAAGACCCAGCCCAGACACCACCTCCTCTAGGAAACCTCCAACAGCCCCCAGCAGAAAGTGATCTCTACCTTAAATTTTCCTGGAGTACTCTGGATCTTTCATTGGGTTCTGCTGTCTTCTGCTTTGTATCATTTATTTGTGTACCCATAGCTGCCTTATTAGACTGCAAGCATTTGGAGGTCCTGGACTATGTGGTTTTTCATCCTTGAAATCCCAGTGCTGCAGAGCACAGGGCACTGGACCTGTGAGCACTTAATTTAAAAAACAAAACAAAACATGTTTGAGTAAATTAGATTGAATTGAAATGGGCACCTAGCAGGGATGGGGGTTGTGGTTGACAATTCATGGGAGCAGCAACTTGGGGCTCAAATTTGAGCCCAGCCCAAGTCCCGGACTATTCTCCTTCTCTCCCTCCCCTCCACCCCCGCCCCCTTTTCCAACTAGACAAAGCAGGGAGCTGGGCTCTTGGCCAACCAGCCTCAAGGGCTAGGACCCCTCCCCCCCATTAGAGCTCCACAGACCTGGGAACCCACAAGCCAGGAAGCAAATGAACCAGCGAGAGAATGAGTCCTCCCAGCAGCCTAGAGCAGGCCCGGAAGTACTCCGGCCAGGGGCATTGGGAGGCTCTTGTTGCCAGGAGCGATTTGGTTGGGAACCCACTTCCGGCTGTTGTTAGTTGAACTGACTTCCCTGGGTAAGTTGGGGCAAGGATAGATATCTGTTTATGTATGGATGTAGATTGGAAGAATGTGCAAGCATTCATGATGCATGAATATTCATGTGTTCGGAGGGTGTGCATGCAGGTATATACATATATGTAATGGAAGGGTATTCATATAGGTTTGTGTGTGTATTGGAAGGTTGTGTAAACGTGTATGTATGTGTTGGAAGGATGCATATGTATGCAGATCTGTGTGTTGGAGGAGTGTTCACGCAGGTATACATGTGTTGTGTTGGAAGGGTGTACGTTGTACATTTGTGTATGTTGGAAAAGTGTTTATGTAGGTATATGTGTGTGCATGCATGTGTGGGAAGGATGTCCATGCATGCATATGTGTATGTTGAAATGGCGTGTATGCATGCATATGCCCATATATTGGAAGGGTGTGCATGCAAGTGTGTGTGTGTTGGAAGGATGTTATGCAAGGGGAGGTGTGGGGGATTTAAAAGTTGAGAGGGCCTTGGTGTAGGAGCAGGGGAGTATTTCCACCGATCTGAGGCAGAGATATTTCTTCTAATACAGTGGAAGACATTAGTGGAGCTAAGTTTGTCAGGAACTTGGAATATCTAGAGGGCACTAGTATGAGACAGAATAGGTTAGACCCAGAAGGTTAAGGGCCTTGAACGCCAGGCTAAGGAGAACCTGAAAGGTACTGGGGAGCCACTGAAGGTTTTTGAGCAAAGGAGGGTTGTGAATCAGAACCACACCTTAGGAACAGTACTTTGGCAGACTGTTCAAAAGAGGGAGAATCTAGAACTTTGTGTCTGTGGGGTTCTCTATGTGTTTGTAGAACAGTTAGAGTAGAACAGAGTCAGAATTATTGAGGAATCAACAAGCCCTAGATTTGGAGTCAGGACCTGGGTTTCAGACCTTGGGTAATTAACTTTTCTGGGCCCCACTTTCCTCATCTGGGAGTTGAACCTCAAAGGCTGACCTCTAAGGCTCAGCACAATGGTGGGGTTGGAAACCTGTTGATAAAAGGTTGAATAGTGAATGGGTAATGAGGAAATGAGAGTAGAAAAGGGAGGTGAGAGTTTGAGAGTCAAATGAAGAATTTTTAAGGATGGGGAAGACCTAGGCATGTTTGTAGAAAGTAGGTAATGAATTAATAGAAAGAAAGAGATGAAAGGTGAGAAAGGGAGAATGATTTCTGGGGAAGAAAGCTCTTGGAAGAAAGAAGAGTGATGGGATAAAGGGTACAAGAAAGACTACAAAGATTTATTAAGTACCTACAGTATGTCAGACTGTCTAAATGCTAGGGATACAAATAAAGACAAAAACAGGCTGTGTCCTCAAGGAGGTTCTAATCTAATGGTACAAACAGAAAGGTGAGCATTGGATGAGAAGAAGCACCTCACCTTAGAGCAAAAGAGGCAAAGAAAGGGGAAGATTTATAGGAGTGGAATAATGGACTTAAGGCAGTTGGCATCATTTTTCTCAATAAAGTAAGAGACAAGGTCATCTGCTAAAAGACAAAGGGAGGTAAGGGAGGCATAGAAAGGTCAAAGGAAATGTTCAAAATGGAATCATTCATAGTCGCTAACATTTAGATACTGCCAGGCTCTTGTTCAGAGCTTTAGATGATTATCTCATTTGAGCTTCACAAAAACTCTGGGAGGAAAGGTGCTATTTTATCCCTGTTTTACAGATGGGAAACTGAGACAAACAGAGGTTAAGTGACTTGTCTAGGATCACACAGGTAGTGAGTGTCTGAGGCTGAATTTGAACTCAATTTTTCTTGACTCCAGGCCCAATAGTCAGTAATAGAAAGATATAAAAATTGCTACCTTATCATAGATGAGGGACATTTTAAGATTAGATAATATGAATTTGTAGTGAACTTAGTCAACACAGTTGTATGATTTTCTCCATGGGTGTAGGAGTAAGAAGATAGATGGGGAGTGAAAGGAAAGGGAATGAGCATTTATTTAGAACTGATTATATACCATAAACCATGCTAAGTGCTTTCAAAAACATTATCTCATTCGATCCTCTTTTAAGGTAGGTGCTGTTACTATCCCCATTTTATAGTTGAGAAAACTGAGGTAGGCAGAGATTAAGTGACATACCCAGGGTCACACAGATAGTGAGTGTCTGAGGCTGGATTTGAACTCAGGTCTTCCTGATTCCAGGCCCAGTGTGCTATCCACTGAACCACTCAATTGACTCTGATGGGATAATGATAGGAATAAACCCATCAAGTTGTCAGGTGGAGGCCTGACAGGGCATGAATGGTTGTGGTGGGACAAGGGGGCAAAGAAGCCAGGTTTGGAGGGAATTGTGCAGCTGAACCAGTTAAATGTAGGATCAGAACTGCAAGGTTAGAAGGATGAAGCCAGAGAAGGGATGATGGACTGGTAGGTAAAAGGATCAGAGGACTGGAGGCCATGGTACAGACATAGAATAGTAGATTTTAGCAGAGGTGAAACAGGGAGAGATGGAATAATAAGAGACTGTGATCAAAAAGGGGGGACCGTGGAGTTCGAGAACATGGACATGGCAGAGTTATCAGTGATGGTGGAGTCTCATGTCTATGGATGTCAAAGATGTTGATCTTGACTGTTCAAGAGACCAAGGTGATCGAGGAGACATCAGCATGTGCCCACATGTGAAATTGAGGATAATAGTAGAGAGGAAGGTGAATGAGGTGCTGAAGGGAAAGCCAGTAACCAGAAGGCTTGGATAGGGCCACAGGCATATGGACAGGGTATCACAGATGAAGGATACAGTGAACCAGAGAGCTTTGGAGGCAGAACCTGGGTTCAAATCCTGTTGCCACTACTGATCTGGATGAAGTCAAGATCCTCCTCTTCAGCTATAAAATGGGCAGCTGAATTAGAAGATCTCCAAGGCCTCTTCTAGCTCTGTCTCTATACTATATATTTATCCCTTTGGTCTCCTTTTGTAAATGTTAGAACTTTGCTGTGCTCCAATCCAATCCAAAAAGCATTTAGTAAGGGCCTGCTAAGTGCAAGGTACCGTGCCAAATGTAAGGGATGCACAGACCAAAAATAGAAAAACAGATCTTATCCTCAGGGAGCTTACATTTATTGTATTATGGGCATACATTTTTCTCATGGGAAATTTCTGAAAGGCCTGAACATTTTCCATGATTTATGTCGGTGATGATTCTTTTCTCTGGCTCTCCCTCTCCCTCCTCCTACCTCCTACAAACAATCCAATACACACACATGCCAAAAATGGGTCATATTGAGCAGCCCTACCCCAAAGGGGGTGAGAGAGCAGGGAAAGTCAGGAATAAGGACCTGGACAACTTGGGAGCCCCTCTTCCAGTGAACAAAAGAAGGACTAGATTTATTTTATCTAGTTCCATAGGGCAGAATGAGGAACAGTGGACAAAGAGACAGGAGAACTGATTTTGCTATAAGGTAAGGAAAAACTTCTAGTTGTCATAGTAAGTGGTGCATGTATTGATTTAAGGTTTGCCAGACACTTTACAAACATTTTCTCAGCGTTGGTTCCACAACAACCCTACAGGGTACAGGTATTATTATCTCCATTTTACAGATGGAGAAACTGAGGCCTGGGAAGTCTTGCCCATATCAGAGGTAGGATTGGAACCCAGGTTTTCCCTACTCCAAGTGAGTGGAGTATTGTTTCCTCTGTGTCTCTAAAGTTAGAGCTTTCTAGCAGTGGAATTGGCTACTCTGACAGGCAGTGAGCTTTCTATCAGGTGTCCATGTGGGGTCTGGATGGCCATTTGTCAGGGATGTTGCAGAAGGGATTCTTGTTCAGGGCTGGGGCCAGAACTGGTTTGGGTCTCCTAGTCAGCACAGCCCCTTTCTTTACTTGTGCCATCTCCCATCTCCTCCAGCAGGTTCCCCATAGATATTCCCACCTTTCTCTAATCTTTAATCTCTACTGCCCCTGTGCTGCCTGCCTACAAACACAGCCAGGTCTCATTATCCTTAAAAACCCTCCCTAGGGGAAGAACAGGAAGGCAAAAGGGAATGAGTCAACCTTACTCTCATTGAATTTGGCTTAGGGAGGGAATGGCATACACACTAAATAGGGTATCTCTCCCTACAGGAGAGTAGGGGGGAAAGGGATGAGAGGGGAGATGATGGAGGGGAGGGCAGGTTGGGGGGGAGGGAAGTTAGAAGCACCCACTTTTGAAAAGGGACAGGATCAAAGTAGAGAATAGAACAAGTGGGGGACAGGATAGGATGGAGGGAAATATAGTCAGTCTTTCACAATATATCCACTATGGAAATGTTTTGCATAGCTACACACCTATATTGTATTGCTTATCTTGCCAATAAGGGTGGGTGATGAGGGAGGAAGGGAAAGAATCTGGAATTCAAAGTTTTAAAATCAAATGTTTAAATATATATATATTTTACATGCAACTGAGAAATAAGATATACAGATACTAGGGGATGGAGATCCATCTTGCCCTACTGGAAAGTCGGAGGGGAGATGGGAGAGGATATAAGAGAGAGCATATTGGGGGAGTGGGTATACAGTGAGATCACTGTTTTGGGGTGGTGGGTAGGGGAAAGACGGGGAGAAAATTTGTAACTCAAAATCTTGTGGAAATGAATGATGTAAACTAAAAATAAACATACAATTTAATTTAAAAAAAAAAACACCCTCCCTAGATCCTGCCATCCCCTCATTCTATTACCCTATATCTCTCCTTCCTTTTATAGCCAGACTCCTTGGTGGGGGGAGACCATCTACACTTGTTGCTTCCATTTCCTCTCCTCTCAGTCTGACTGAGACTGACAGACTGAGACAGTCTGACTGTGTTCTGACTTCATCACTCAACTGGAACTACTCTTTCCAAGGTTACCAATGATCCCTTAAAAATTTTCATTGATATCTTTAATTCTTGCATTGCCTTAAATTTCCTCCTCTATTCCTTCCCCTCCCAGATGGCTATCCCATATAACAAAATTGTTATATAACATAATTAGTGATCTTGTAATCTATAAATCCAATGGACTTTTCTCAGTCTTCACCCATCTTGATCCCTCTGCAGCCTTTGACACTGTTTACCATCTTTTTCTGGATCCTCTCTCCTCTGGATTTTCATTACACTGTTCTCAGTTTCGTGACTGTTCCTTTTCAGTATCCTTTGCTAGAACACTGTCCATAGCCTCCCCTCTTTGAATGTACCCTCAGCTCTGGATACTTTTTCATCATTAACTTTTTTTGGTAAAACTTTTACATATACAATGTAGTTAACATGCTATGTTCAAAGCTTTTCTCTACTTGTTTCTGCTTCTGGTCTTCCATGTATTAAAAAACAAAACAAAACATATTTCAGTCTCTCCTTTTTTGCTATTAGTGAGTGTCCTTTGGATCTCAAGCTCCATATGTCCCAAATAAAACTCATTAGCTTTCCCCCTAAGATCTCTCCTCTTCCTGTCTTCCTGATCTCTCTTAAGTACGTTGCTGTCCTTTTAGTAATTCAAGTTTTCTACCTCAGTCATCCCCAACACTTCCATCTCTTTCATCTACATATGGATTTTTAGTATATATATGCTGCCAGAGCAAGCACCTACATATCCATTCAGTTGCCAAGTCTTGTTTCTTCTTCTACTTCCTCTTACACTGATCCCTTTCCACCCATATATATGGCTACCTTATTATAGGCCCTCATCACTTCTAGCCTAGACAATTACAATAGTCTTCTAGTTAATCTCCCTGTGTCAAGTTTCTCTCCTCTCCAAACCATCCTCTACACAGCTGTCATAGCAATGTTCTTAAATTGCAGGTCTAACCATGTCATCACCTTCTCAATGTAGCTCTTTATCATCCCAAGTATTAAATACAAACTCCACTGGCTTTGAAAGTCCTTCAAAAACTTGGCCCCAGCCTACCTTTCCAGGTTTATTATATATGACACTGTTCTCAGTTTCGTGACTGTTTCTTCTCAGTATCCTTTGCTGGGACACTGTCCATAGCCTCCCCCTTTGAATGTACCCTTAGGCTCTGTCTTAGAGCTTCCCTCTCTACACTTTCTCTTGGTAATCTCATTAGCTATACATAAGAGTCCTAGACCTGTATCTACAACCCTGAACTGTCTCCTCAACTCTGGACACTTTTTCATTGATAACTTTTTTTGGTAAAACTTTTATATATGCAATGTAGTTAACATGCTATGTTCAAAGCTTTTACACACTTTTCATTTTAGCCAAACTCACCTTGTTACTGTTACTCACATAAGACACTGCCATCTCTTGTCTCATTGCCCTTGTACAGTCTATACCTTATGCCTGTAACACGTTTGCTCCTCCACTCTGCTTCTTAGAATCTCTTGTTGTTGCTGTTCAGTGGTTTCAGTCATGTCCAACTCTTACTTGACCCCATTTTGGGGGGTTTCTGGTCAAAGATACTGGAGTAGTTTGCCTTTTCCTCTTCCAGCTCATTTTACAGATGAGGAAACTAAGGCAAACAGAGTTGTGACTTGCCCAGTGTCACATAGCTACTAATCCCAGACTGAGGCTGGATTTAAATTCATGGAGATGAGGCTTCTGATTTCAGGTTCAGTGTTCTATCCACTGTCCTTTAGAATAGCTAAATTTCTTCAAAGCTAAGCTCAAGATCCGCTTTTTTTTTTTTTTTGGTATTTTTATTTTCCCCCTAATTACATATAAAAACAATTTTTAAAAATTTGAGTTCCAAATTCTCTCCCTTCCTCCCTACCCCCTTCATTGAAAGGCAAACAATTTGATATAGGTTATACATGTATTGTCATGCAAAACATATTTGCATATTAGTCATATTGTAAAAGACAATATAGACTTCCAACTCCCCCCCCCCCAAACTCAAGAAAAATAAAGTAAAAGTATGCTTCAATCTGCATTCAGACACCATCAATTCTTACTCTGGGGTTGGGTAGCATTTTTCATTATAAATCTTTCAGAGTTATCTTGGATCATTGTATTGCTGAGAATACATAAGTCATTCACAGCTGATCATCTTACAATATTGCTGTTACTGTGTGTTCTCCTTGTTTCGCTTTGCATCAGTTCATGTAAGTCTTTCCAGGTTTTTCTGAAAGTATCCTACTCATCATTTTTATAGCACAATAGTATTCTATCACAATCATATACCACAACTTGTTCAGCCATTCCCCAGTTGATGCATATCCCCTCACTTTCCAGTTCCAGTTCTTAGAAAAGTCAAACTCCATTTTCTACATGGGCTCTCCCTGGTAGGCTTTGTATCCCAATGCCTAGTACAGTGTACATAGTAGGCACTTAATAAATACTTGTTGATCAATTGTTTGATGACCTTTTAAGGTCCTATCCAGCTCTGAGATTTCAAGACTATGTGATTCTTATTCACGGGTCCATTTTTTTTTTCTGTCCTAGAAAGAAGCAGAAAGAATCCAGGGATTAGAATATATGAAAGGTGTTTTTTCCTAAGCCTTGCTAGAGTATCAGTTTCAGCCCCAGAGAAGAGTGGTGGGCAGAGTGGTAAAGTAAACACCTGTTTAAAGATTTAGTTCCTAGAGGGAATAAGCAAGAATGACAGAGGTGCTAGCAAGTCCCTCTGTCTTCTGCCGTAGTCCAATGTACCTAAGTATTGTGTATAGTCCTGGTTCCCATATTTTAGGAGAGACCTTGCCAAATGAAATCAGTCCAGAGGAAGGTGTCCAGGATGGGGAAAAGACAGAAAAACATGACACACAAACATTGGTTGAAGGAACTGGGGATGTCTGGAGAAGAAACAACATAGAGGAGACTTAATTGTCTTTAGGTTTTTGAAATGTCACTGGCAAGAGGGATTAGACTTGTTCTGCATGGCCCCAGAGGGTAGAAACAGTACTGCCAGGAAGAAGTTACATAAAGATAGGCTTTTGGATGGATATTAGGGAAAACTTCCTAATAATTATAGCTCCTTAGAAATGGAATGGATTGCCTGAAGTGGTTGGGGAGCTTGTCTAGACAGGATTCATGTTTAACCAAGATTGGATTCCTTTTGAGATTCTGTGATGTGATTTAGGACTGTGTGGACTTTTCAACTAGGTTTCCCTTAATGATATGTTACTAATTTATGAATCGTTCACACTAGATTAGGGAAAGAGTATGGGAAATCCAAAATTCAATTCTATTTAGTCCATTTGCCTATGATTCCTCCTACTGTAAGGATACTATTTCTACCTTCTTTTGTAGGCTGCTATGGCACTTCACTATGTTCCCATACTCTTTAGGGGTTCAGGTCATGGTGACTGATGGTGATTTAGTGAAAGGGAGAGTGTTAAGGAAACGGCTGTGCCCAGGACCCCTTCATTCCCTATAAAGGAGAGGAATCCTAGTGAGTGAAGGAGCTTCAGGAAAGGACTGGTCTCATTCATGGCTCCTCTGTTTTCCCTTAGCTCTGCCTGTTCCCCAGGTATCTGCCCCTTTCCCTAAGGGAACTGAGGAGGCTTGGCAATGGCAGCTGTGTTCCCGATACTGGTCAAGTCCCAGGTGAGCTGTCCTTCCAGAGGTTCCACCACTTGTCTTCTTTCTTCAGCTATAGAGATGGTTCCTGCTTCCTCCCTCTTTAACCTCTTCCTTTCCCTCCTCTTCCCAGGATTATAGGTGTAACAAATATAGGGCCCCTGGTTTATACTCTCTGAGTCACTGGGGTACTTGGCCTGTTCTTGGCCCTATTTTTAGATGAGGCTTGTAAGCTGTGGTCACTGCTTCACACCTCCCAGGTAGGCCCTACTTTCTATAATTCTCTCTGGGATCTGCTACCAAGTGAGGCCTTGTCTCCTCTTCCATTGGGTCTTCTTTGCTCAGCAAAGAGCCCTAACCGAATGTGAGACCACATATCTGTAGTTTCTTGGCTCCTTTTCCCATGGTTTCCTTTAGGGAAGATCTCCTTTCCCCATATATTTCAGGAATCATAGAAGTTATACATGTGATGATTATATATAGCCCTTTCCCATCCTGACTGTGACATCCTCACACAGCCTGTTTACACCCTCATATCAGCAAGTCAGTAGGACCAAAAATGGGTTCCCTGTGTCCTGTTCTTGGTTCAGTTTAGACAGTGACCCAAGACTCCTCTTGGCTCCTTTTGACCCAAGTCCTTCTGTGTGGAAGTGTTGGGGAAGCCAAAGAATTTCTTTGGCATAATCAGCCCAAAGTCAGTCCAGGAAAGGCATCACTATAAGGGGGAATTTAGAACCTGTAACTCTTTGTGATCACATTAGAAAGGATTCCCTCCTCTAGTCTTATATGAGACAAGCCTAGTTAAAGATGGTTCATTTCTCATAAAATACTGCAATTCTGTGAATGCCAGTAGGTAGAAATGGTGTATAAGAAATAGTGATTACTTAATTTTATGTTTATCTATTCAGCAAATATTTATTGAAAGCCTACTATGGGCAAGGCAATATTTATACACTTCAGGGGATAATAATAATAATAATTAACATATAATGCTTTAGGGTTTGGAAGGTGCTTTACAAATATTTCATTTGTTGCTCCCAACAATTCTGGGAGGTATATGGCATTATCATCCCCATTTTATAGATGGGAAAAATGAGGCAAACAATGGTTAAGTGACTTATCCAGAGCCACACAACTAGTAAGTATCTGAGTCTGGATTTGAACTCAGGTCTTCCTGATTCCAAGTCCAGTACTCAACTCACTGTGCTACCTAGAAGACTAAGATTCAACCTCTATATTGATTTTACATTTCAATCCAATAAATCCAATATAAGTCCTGGGCTAGGTGATAGGAATACAGTGGAAGAAAGCAACAAAAAAAACAGTCCCTGTCATCAAAGAACTTAAATTCTGCTGGGAGGAGGGGGGTTTTGGGGGAGGAGAAGTACACCAAGAGGGAAGAGAGAGAACATTCTTAAGCACATGGGATGTGTCAGAAAAGACTTTCCATAGGAGGGTCCCCTGAGCTAAGGCCTAAAGGAAGCCAGGGATTCTAAGAGACTGAAGAGAGTGTACCAGATGGTCAGTGAGAAGCCTCAGAGATGGGATGTCAAATACAGGGAACAGGAAATAAATGAGTTTGGCAGGAACATAGAGTTAGTAGAAAGCAATCACATACAGCAAACCTAGAATTGGAGCCAGATTGTGAAACCTTTAAATGTTAAAGTGAAGACTGCATTGTGTCTTGGTAGCAATAGGGAGCCATTGGAGTTTCTTGGTCAGGGAAGAGAGATGCTGCTAGAAATTTACTTTTGGAAGATTGCTTTCGCAGCTCTAGGAAGAGGAGAGACTAGATACTGGTGCTTTAGCCCATGGTAGGGAGATGAGGGTCTAAGGTTTGAAGGTGGGCCTCTGAGCAGAGAGAAGGGAATAGAAATGAAATGTTACAGGGGTGGAATCAGCAAGATTTCAGGATGGGGGCAGGATGTACAATGAGAGACAGGAAAGAATAAAGAATAATTCTGAGTTTGGAACTTGGGTAACTGAGGAAGAATTGTTGGTGTTTCCAACAGAAATTGGGAAATTTGGAGGAGGGGTGGTATTATTTAGGGGGAAAACAATGAGTTTTGTTTTGGACATGGTAAGTTTGACATGCCTACAGAAATTATCTATTCAGAGATGTCCAACAAACATTTGGTGACTTGTTCCTGCCTCTTTTCTCCTTTCTTCAGCCATATAGATGGTTCCCTGGGCTTCCTTATTCCTCCAGGAACTGAAGAGAGAGAGACAGAGAGGCAGACAGAGACAGAGACAGACAGAGACAGAGAGAAATCCAGAAGTCATGTGTGAGAGAGAGAAATCCAGAAGTCATGTGCAGAGGGATGATAATTGAATCCATGGTAGTTGATGGGAATCAACAATTGAATTCAACAGATATTTATTAAGTACTTGGCTCTGCCAGGCATTGGGGATGCAAAGATGAAAAATACTATAACCTCTGCCCTTAGGCTACTTACAGTCTCCTGGGAGGATATAACATGTATATAAGTAAGCACATTCAGAGTAAATGCAAAGTAATACAACAAAGTTCTAGTGGAGAACAAATTCTAATAACTGGGGTGGGGATGGGATGGAATCCAGGAAAGAACTTGCATAGAGAGTGACTCCTGGTCTGTGCCTTTAAAGAAGCAAAGGATTCTGCAAAGTGCTGGTGTGGAAGAAGCGGATTTCAGTCATGGGGGACCACTTGTATAAAAGCACTGAGGCAGGTTTTGGAAACTTCTCTGCAGGAATTCACTAGCAGGCAAGTTTGGAATGGAAAGAATGTGTGGAATAACATGAAATGTGACAGGAGAAGTAAGTATATGAGGTCCAGATTGAAGGGGCAGCGGTGTTAATGCCAGGCTGAAGCATTTTTGGTTTATCCTAAAGAAAAAAGGGAGAGACCAAAAGCCAAAAGTCCAAGTAGGAAACTGTTGCAGTAGTTAGAGGAGATGGTGAGGAGGTGAATTAGAATAGAGGGGATTTCAGTGGAAAGAATGCGAGGATGAACAATGGATGCAAGAGGTGTGGAGGCAAGATATGGACACTTTGTGCTATAGATCATCTAGAGCAGAGGTGTCAGAGTTAGAAATGGGATCCCTGCAAGCTATAGATTGACTTAGAAAACCACAAATTAGCATCATCTAGGTTGTGTTGTATTTTTATATCTTGTTAAGTATTTCCCAATCATGTTTTCATCGGATTTCACCTGTACCTGGCAGTTCTACGTGGGAGTTTTGCTGGCTTGATGAGTTTGACATCTCTAGTGTAGAGAGAGAAGAGGAGAGGTCCCAAGATAGAGCCTGGAAGACTTCCATCTCCAGGGGGCAGAATATGGATAAGGATCCAGCAAACAAAACTGACAAGGAGTGATTAGATGGGTAGGAGGAGAGGACGAGGAGAGACTAATTTTATGATAACCCATGGAGGAGAGAATACCTGGGAAGAAGAGGTAGTTAAGTATTAAATCCTGCAAAAAGATCAAGAAAGATGAGAACTTTAAAAACAAGTCTGAAAAGGTTAAAAACGAATGAATATAGGTTTTGTCACATTATCTTATAGTTATAAAATCTTAGAAGGGACCTCAGATCTTACTTGGTATTACAAAGACACTCCACTGCTCAAGAATTTTCAGTGACTCCCTATTGCTTCTAAGATAAAATACAAACTTCTCAGTTAAAATCCTTTACAGCCTTCCTCTAGCTGTGGAGAACTTGCTATTCTCCAAACTTGACATTCCATCTCCCACCTCCTTACTTTTCTTTTTTGGAGGGTCAGTTGGGGTTAAGTGACTTGCCCAAAGTCACATGGCTAGTAAGTGTTAAGTGTCTGAGGCCAGATTTGAACTCAGGTCCTCCTGACTCCAGGGCCGGTGCTCTATTCACTGTGACACCTAGCCGCCCCCCACCTCCTTGCTTTTTATAGGCTGTCCCATATCTCTGGAGTACAGTTCTTTCTCACCTTTACCTCTTAGAATCCTTAACTTCTTTCAAAGTCCTGCTTAAGTATCATCCATAATGGGAAACCTTTCCTATTTCCCTGACTTGTCATTGTAATCTTCCTCTTAAATGATGAGAGCTGACAGATCTGACAAGGTTCCCCCCATCCCTGCTCAAGAAACTTTGGTGACTCCCCATTACTTCTGGAATAAATTAGAACCTTTTCTGTTTGGCATTAAAATCCTTCACAATCTTTTCCAGGCTGATTACACACTACTCCCTCTTCTACATTCATCCTTCTGGCCAAATTAGTCTCTTTGCTCTTCTTGTATTCGATGTTCTACCTCCTGCTTGTGGCCTTTGTACAGCTGTCCCCTCAAAGTGCAGACTGTTCTCCTCACTGCTGCCCCTTGTCACACCTAGTTCCTGTCAAAGCTCAGCTCTAGGGCACTTTCTCCAGGAGGTCTAACTCTCTCATTTGCTAGCATCCTGTGCCACACTCTCCCTGAAAAATCATTTATATATATCCTGTATTTACTTCTCTGTGATTATGTTATATTTCCCCAGGAGAATGTAATCTTCTTGAGGGCAGGAACTTGTGTTCTTTTTGTCTTTGTAGCCAGGCACTGTGGCTAGCCTATAAGAAATGCTTAATAAATGTTTCTGAGTGATTGATTGTGTTAATTTATTGCTAGGAGAGATGGAGACCTTAGAGCAGGGGTGGGGAACCTGTGGCTTGTGAACAGATTTGTTCAGTAAAACTTGGATTCAGTCAAAGGGCTACACTTAAGGACCTGGAGGGCCACATATGGCCTCAAGGCCGCAGGTTCCCCACCCCTGCCTTACAGACTTGGGTTGGAAGGGGGAGTTTCAGGGTTCAAGAGTTTGGAGGCAAAATAGTAAAGTGGGATGGTTGCTATGAGGTATGCTCACCCCTGGGGTTGGCCAAGGTAGAGTGAAGGTCTTGGTTAATGAACCCATGACTGGAGGAACTGGAAAGCCAAGAGGTTCAAGGGAACATAGGAGGTCAATGGCTGAACCAAGTACTGAGCTCCACGAGAAAAGAAGGAGAGATCCTGGAGGAGTGGTAGATTGGTTGCAGCACTGTGGCTCTCAGCCATGGGATTTAGACAAAGCAGACTTCAGAAGAGAAGCTGTCATCTATCTGTAGGTATTCAAGCCACAGGAATCCTATCCATGAGAAATTAGGCGGCCGTTATACAGCTAGGCTTGCTACCTCAGACCTGTCAAGCAGTGGTGAAAGCTGCCTGTACACACACACACACACACACACACACACACACACACACACAGTTCCCTTTCTCTTCCCTCCAGTCATCTCTCACCGAACCTGCCCCCTGTGCCAGTCTCTGCTATAGAGGCCTAGAGATTGTCTCTGAGGAAGCAGGAATGTGTTGTTTCAGGAAACAGTGATGTTCGACGATGTGGCTGTGTACTTCACAAGGAAGGAGTGGACGTGCCTGGACTCTCCTCAGAGGGCTCTCTATAGAGACGTCATGCTGGAGAATTATGGGAACCTGGTCTGCCTGGGTGAGGTCACTCTCTGGAATCTGCTCTGTTCCCCCTGGGGTTTTCTAGCTTTTCTCTTTCCTAAGGGCTGTTAGGCTGTTAGCTCTTGTAAGCTGTGACTTGGGGTTTGGAGCTCCTTTATCCCTTTTGTACTCAGGGATGAACATTTTTGCTTCCTGTGGTCAAGGGATAAGTCTGTTCCTTCCAAAGGGGCAAATGGGCAACTTCCTCGTGCTAGGCCTGAGGCTTCCCATTCTCTTGTCCTCTAAGCTCTCAGTAGGAGATCCTTTTCTTTGGGGAGCTCATAAAACTTCCGTCAGGGGAAGGGGATAAACAATTAAGTGTCACCTACTATGTGTTGAGCACTATGCTAAAGCACTTTGCAGATATTATCTCATTTGGTCCTCATGACAACCCTGTGAGGCAGGTGCTGTTATTTTCCTCATTTTATAGTTGGGGAAATTGAAGCAAACAGAAGTTAAGTGACTTGCCCAGGGTCACACAGTTAGTAAGTGTCTGAGGCCAGATTGGAACTCAGTTTTTCCAGATTCTGGGCCCAGTTATACCACCTAATTGCCATAAGTATTAGGCTTTTGTCAGAGCATAAATTCTTGGCTTTGGGGGATAATATGCTCATTAGTGAAAGTTTCCTATACTCTCAGCATGTGGAAACCAGCAGCTCTTATCTTCTATCTGTCCCCAGATCCTGAGCTATTTTGTTGGTCCTGCCCTTCCTGGGTATATTTTCTCTTCAGAAAACTTAGCTTTGCTGTCTTCTCATCATAGCCTCTTTTGAAATTCCCTTGTAGATCAGGAAACTAGGACTGAGCCTTGAGAATACTTTGAGTCCCCACAACATAAACCAACCCATCCCTTTCCTTTATCACAAGCAGGATTTCCAGTCTCCAAACCAGACCTGATTTTCCAGCTGGAACGAGGAGAAGAACCGTGGGACCTGGAACTACAGAGTACCGAGGAAAGAGAGGACAGTCAGAAGGACTTGAAAAGAGGTGAGAGAGAGAGAGAAGTGTGTGTGTCAGTGGGAGTTATGTCATCATCTTCCAGAATAGTCACCCTTGCTTTGAAAAAAATTGAGGGGTAAAAGAAAATCAAATAATGGGAAGTGGCCTTGAGTAATTATAGGAAATACAGTGTACAGAAATACATATAAGAGAAATACAGTTATTCAGGGAACTTAGAAGGGACTTCACAAAAAGAACCATATAGACCTGGAATGTATAAATTAATAATACTTTATTACAATATGTTTTAACTCACACAAAGGGAAACTCAAGGCTGAAAATGAAACTTTTGACAACTGGGGAATGGAAGTTGAAGGGCAGCAAAGGAAGGATGTATAACCAGTATGGTTATTGGGACACTGGGTAGGCTGGTCTTTGGATCGTGGGCTGATGAGTAAGGGTTCCTCAGTGCTAGTTCTTCAGGAAGCCTTCTTTGGACTTGGCACATCCAGCTTCACTGAGATCTCCATCACTTCTATTTGGCAGAGGATGCCCGAGATATAGTGCTTTTATACCAGGGTAGCTCAATGAGGCCGCTGAAGGTAATGAGTTTTTTTGGGGGAAGGAGGAAATTCTTACTTGGAAAAGTCCACTTATTTTTCTATCTCTAATGTTACAGGTTGGGAACTGATGAGTACTGGATAATGCAAGAGACTCTAGCTGAATAAAATAAGGAATATAGGCATAGAATATGAAAATTTCCAGGAAAGGGCAGAGTGTTATGTAGGAATTATCCAGCTGGCTGCAAGTGTGTTTCATGGGTCTCAAAGAGAAGCCCATAGGCTGTAGGAGTTTGGGGCCAGCACACTAGAGCTCTTCAAAGCATCTAGGTGGCTCAGTGGATAGAGCACTGGGCCCACAGTTAGGAAGACCTGTATTCAAATCCAGCCTCAGACACTTACCATCTGTGTGATCTTGGCCAAGTCACTTGACCTCTATTTGCCTTAATCTACTAGAGAAGGAAATGGCAAACCACTCCAGTATCTGCCAAGAAAACTCCATGGACAGTATGGTCCATGGGGTTATGAAGAGTTGGACACAACTGAATGACTGAACAACAGCAACACCAGGGTTACCCTGAAAGGGATTGGGCTTACAAAGGACTTTAGCTGTTAATCAAAGAGGTGGTGAAACTTTAGCCATTAATCACATAGAGATCGTTCAATCCAACTCCTTCATCTTATGCATGAAGAAACTGAGGGCCTGCTGTGTGCAAAGCCCTATGATAGTCACTGGAAGGGTACACAGAATTTAGGCAAGACAGTTTCTGCTCTCCCAGAGTTCACAGTCTTGTAGTAGTGAGTTAAGGTATATATATGCCTATAAGACATAGTGTGCTGAGTACAGAGAGGTGCAGAACAAAGTACTAGGTGAAGTTCAAGCAGGAAGGCAGATATTAATGACTGGGGGATCAGGAACATTGGAGTTGGGCTTGATAGGGTGAGTAGGACTTTAGCAGGTAAGGTAGGATTGGAAGGAAATTTTAGGCCAAGGGAACATTGTGAATAAAAGAACAGAGGTGGAAAAGCTCAGGATATGTCTGTGGAATAGAGGATAATCCAGTTTGTTTGGAGAATAGAGTGTATAGTAGAAAATACTCTGAATTTCTATTGGAAAGGTAGGCTTTAGATTGTGGAGGACCTTTAAAGCCAAGCAAAGGAGTTTGAAAACAGTTGATAAGTGCCTACTGTATACACACTAGAAACAACATGATGTGAGAGAAGGGTAGCTTTGGAATCAAGAGGATCTAGGTTCAAGTGTTGCCTCTAATATATATTGGCTATGTGACCCTGGGCAGATGGATTAATCAATCCAATAAACATTTATTAAGTGCTGTCTGCCAAGTACTGTACTCCTCAGTTCCCTGGCAACCCTCTAGGACAGTGATATCAAAGGAACATGTGGACAAAGGAAAACAATTATATTTCTTAAGATTATGCTATATAGTGAGAAGAATAAAGGAGCAAGGACAGAGCTATGGGGAGCTCCTACTCTCAAAGAAGGTGGCTTGATACAGTGCTTCTAAAAAGTCTCTTGGACTGATAAAGGGATAGGACATAAACCATTTGAGACAGTATCCAAGGATCTTGGGTCAAAAATGTTGCTGAGAAATAAACCCTGAGCATTTGGTTTCAGTAGCAACTGAGCAATTAAGGAAGATGTGAAGGGAGAAGGGTCACTTGAAATTGTCAGGAGGCCTTTGGTGATTGTAAGAATATATTGTTCTTTATGTTATATCACAAGTCAGATTGGAGAGAGTCCAATAGAGAAGAACTTAGAGGAGAAGAAATTATAGCAAATGCTGGTTATATGTCCAGTGTTAGATTCTTTAGGAAGACATGGATCTGCTTGTAGGCTTAGGAGAAGCAATCCAAGGGAGTGTATAGATGGAGTAAGGAAGAAGGTCTGTAACATGGTGGAATGGAATGGCTCTGAGCACAAATGGAGGCACTATTCCTATTGTCAGTGACGTAAGAAAAGTTAATGTGAGCAGAGAAAGCATTACTTTGTCATTGGTTTCCCTTCAAGGGCTTCCATTAGAATGAGATATTGACAGAGCATGTCTTAAGAGTGCCCCAGATGATGAGCACCATGGAACCAGTCAGAAGGAACTCTTTACTTTGTGTTTAACTCTTGTTCCCCACAGTGGTTTCTGTGGCTTAGTCAGTCATTTATCCCTACATGCTCAGGATGTCACTTCTTCATCTCAACATTTGCCTAGCCCCTACTCTCTAAATCTCCTGTCTGTCTGGCCCCATTTTGCATCTTTTGCTTCTTATTCATTCACTAAGCTTCTCACTCATCAAGAGCTCTTCTGCCTTGTCTGTGTCTTGGTTAAACCTCCCACCCTTCTCAACTGGCTCTCCTTATCTATTCCCTTTGCCTCTAATATGGATTAAATGAGATTAAAACATTTAGAAAGTAGTTACAAAGTGCCAAGCACTATGCCAAATATAGACTACTTTCCCCAAGACTTCATTCTTCCATCTCTCCCAGGCCTTACTTACTACTTCTTTTCTCTTTCTAGTTTTTGGAGCCAATTTTTAGGGCTGTCAAAGCCATCTACTTCTCTTAGACCTTAATTTCAATGATTATATTTTTCTAGGAGTTTCCTTTCTACCAATACAGAAAACATTTTTGTTTATTGTTTCAGATTCTGAGATAGGTACTGAGAACAAGACATCTTATAAAAAAGAGGATATATCAGAAGATGTAGAATCTCCTGGAGGGACTTCAGAAATACCTTTAAAAGATGCTCCTCAGGAACCTGTTTTTGGAGAAGTTTGTGCATTTGGGGGAAAGTTAGAAAATAATCAGGGAAATTCTACTGAGGTGATGCTGGAGAGACCTTTTGTCCAGGAGAAAGGTTTCAGCAAAGTGACTTTAAAGCACAACAAAACCTCCATTGGTGAAAAAAATCAGGAATGTGGTATATTTGGGAGAAACTTTGGTCTGAATCCAAGTTTCATTTTACACCAGACTGATGCTATGGGAGAGCAAGCCCATGGATGTGATACCTGTGGCAAGACTTTCAAATACAATTCAGATCTTATTCGACATCAGAGGATTCATACTGGAGAGAAACCTTATGGGTGTGATGAATGTGGGAAAGTATTTAATCTCAATTCAGAACTTATTCGACATCAGAGAATTCACACTGGAGAGAAACCATATAAATGTAAGGATTGTTGGAAAGGCTTCAGTCAAAGCTCTAATCTCATTCGACATCAAAGAATTCATACTGGAGAGAAACCTTATGAATGTAATGAATGTGGGAAAGGATTTGTCTGTAGCTCAGGACTTATGCAGCATCAGAGCATTCACACTGGAGAGAAACCCTATGAATGTGATGAATGTGGGAAAGCCTTCAGTCTAAACTCACGACTTATTCGACATCAGAGGACTCACACTGGAGAGAAACCATATAAATGTAATGAATGTGGTAGTGCTTTCAATCTAAATTCAGAACTTATTCGACATCAGCGGACTCACACAGGAGAAAAACCATATAAATGTAATGAATGTTATAAGGCGTTCAGTCAGAGGGCGAATCTTATTCAACATCAGAGAGTCCATACTGGAGAGAAACCCTATGAGTGTCTCGAATGTGGGAAAAGCTTTAGCTGCAGCTCACATCTTATTCAGCATCAGAGAATCCATACTGGAGAGAAACCATATGAGTGTGATAAATGTGGTAAAGCCTTCAGTCAAAGCTCACACCTTATTTTACACCAGAGAGCTCATAATGGAGAGAAACCTTATAAATGCTATGAATGTGGGAAAGATTTCAGTTGGAGCTCACAACTTATTCAGCATCAGAGAGCTCATACTGGAGAAAAACCCTATGGGTGTGATGAATGTGGTAAAGCCTTCAGTGTCAATTCACAACTTATTCGTCATCAAAGAACTCATACTGGAGAGAAACCCTATAAATGTAATGTTTGTGAGAAAGCTTTTACTCAGAGTTCCCACCTTATTCAACATCAAAGTATTCATATGGAAGAGAAACCTTACGAATGTGTTGAATGTGGGAAAGGTTTTAGTCAGAGCTCACAACTAACTGTACATCAGAGAATTCACACTGGAGAAAAACTCTATGAATGTGCTGAATGTGGGAAAGCCTTCAGTAGGAGTTCATCCCTTATGCAACATGAGAAAATTCATACTGGTGAAAAACCTTATAGTTGTCAGGAGTGTGGAAAAGCCTTCAGTCAGAATTCACAGCTTACTAAGCATCAAAAAATTCATACTTGAGAGAAAATGATTATGAATGTAGAAATACTTTTAATTGGGGCTTATGCATTCAAAAGCAGAGCATTTCTATAGGGAAGGAAATTATATGGATATAACACATATGGCAGAGCCTTTGGTGTCACTTCACCCTTATCCAATATTTTTTCACCAGTCATCATCTAGTGAATATTCATTTCAGAAGGTGATGAATTTGAGAGATGTTAAGGATGTAGAATTGATAGGGGGATTGGCAATTAATTAGATACAGGTGGCAAGGGAGAAGAAACAGTCCTCACAGGTTTTTAGACCTGGGTATTTGGAAGAATGGTGGCATCCTCAACATAAATAGAGAAGTTTGTAGGAGGGATAAGTTTGTGGGGAAAGATAATTGAGATCTCTTTCAGAAATGTTGAGTTTGAGATGCCTAAGGGACATCTAGTCAGAAATATCTAATAGACAGTTAGTTATTGATTCAAGAATAGAGCTCAGTAGAGATTTATGACTAGATGTGTAGAGCTGAGAGTCATTTGCATAGAGATGATAATTGAATCCATGATAGCTGATGAGATCTTCAATTCAACATTTATTAATATCTGCAATGAGCAAAGCATTGACTAAATAACCCTCAAGGCTATAAACATTCATCTGCCAGAATAGAGGCATACAACATGCACACAATATTCAAGATAATATTAAGAGATACTGGGAATTTATAACTGGAGGGGATTAAGGAAGTTTTCTTTTTTTTTTTTTAAGCAATTGGGGTTAAGTAACTTGCTCAAGGTTACACGGCCAGTTATTATTTCTGGGTGTGGTGCTGAGTATCTGAGCCCGGATTTGATCCAGGTCATCCCGACACTGGAGCCAGTGCTCTTACTCGCTGAGCCACCTGGCCGCCCCTAAGCAATTGAGGTTAAGTAACTTGCTCAAGGTTACACGGCCAGGTGTTTCTGGGTGGGTGCTAAGTGTCTGAGCCCGGGACCCGATCTCCAGGTCTTCTCAACACTGAAACCGGTGCTCCTACTCGCTGTGCTACCTGGCCGCCCCAAGGAAGTTTTCTTTAGAGAGAAGGCACCTTAGTCAAACCTTACAGAAAGGCAAGGATTCAAAGAAGTGAGGGGGTATAAGGAGGAAGTTTGTCCAAATTATAGGGAATGACCTATGGCTTCCTTCTCTTCTAGGAAAGAAGGAAACCCAGGAAATAGAAGGTGCCAGTGCCTCTAACTTGTGATTATCTACTCCTGGGGCCTAATAAAGTTTATTTCTCTAGGATGAAAGAAAAAAAAAAGAATGGGAGATGAAGTACCAAGATTGAGGAATGGTTAGTAGTCCTTACAAGACAATGATTGTAAGGAAAGTTTTAGTCAGACATGCTGAACCTTTGTAAGAGTAGAAGGTCTTCACAACTCAGGACTATGTCTGTTTAGAATTTGTTAAGATCAGATTAATAAAGCTTCATTTCTGTGGGCCTACCTGCATGACACTGAAACAATTTTGTTGGGGAGAAAATATTCACATTTAAAATTGTTATTGTTAAGATGGAATTTTTACCTGTTGTAGAATTAATTTAATTCTAAGTATTTTGCCTGGACTCTTGTTCCCAGTTGTAACATTTAAAAATGAAACAGAGTTAATTTCTTCTCTCTATAACTAACAGTTAAAAAGAGGTGTCCAAAACTCATTGAAGGATTGTAAAGTGCCTCCCACGTCACAGCTACCATTTTCCCTCACCTTTCTCTATGACTTGTTCTACATGGCTCTAGAGAGCAGAATTGTGAGTAATAGGAGGAAGCTCAAATATCAGCTCAAGAAAAAACTCCCGAATGGTCAGGGCCTTCTTGTACCTTAGTAGGCAGTGAGTTCCCCTTTGTTCAAGGTTTCCCAGAGGAAGTTAGAGGCCTACTTGTTGGAGACAGTGAAATTGATAGTTCCTATTTGGGTAAATGCTGAAGAAAATGTTCTCTGAGGTCCTTTCCAACTGTCATATTTTTCTGGTTCTCTGAAACTCCTGAATCTTTTACTTTAGTTGTGTTATTTTATAGGGAGCTACATTAGATTTTCTAGGCAGGGCTCATAGGCATAGTTAAAGTGGGGAGAGTGAAGGGAAATACATCTCTGTGGCAAAAAGATGGAACTCAGTTCAGGGCTCCTT
Organism: Petaurus breviceps papuanus; assembly: GCF_028583685.1. Lineage (NCBI taxonomy): Eukaryota > Metazoa > Chordata > Mammalia > Diprotodontia > Petauridae > Petaurus > Petaurus breviceps. The sequence goes on along the minus strand of NW_027186112.1, from coordinate 1,784,860 downwards.
TCTGCCTTCTTTCTTCCTTTCATCTCCCCTGTGGGGTAGCAAAACCTATTTAGGAAGAAAAGTCACAGGTTCTTAGCTTGTAAGTAAAGCTCTCTCATTTTAGTGATCATCCAGTCAAACCATTTACTTTACAAATGGCAAACTAAGGGAGAACATTGGCTGAAATGTCATGGCTAACCTGAACATGCCCCAAAATACCTGCTGGAAGACTTTACATTTTCCGGGAAAAATAAGCAAGGGTCACAAGCATAAAGGGTAACTCCTATGTCTCTAATACTTTAAGGACCTCCCAGTGTAGTCCATTACAGTCTTGTAAAACAAGGTTAGTCCAAGTATCTTTATTCTTTATTTTTTTAAATAGATGAGCAAACTATGGCTTAGAGATGTCAAGAGACTTGGACTTAGATGATGTCCCTAGGCCCCCATCAGCTCTGATATTTTTTGTATTCTTTGACTTGATCATAATCATATAACTATGTTAATGGAAGAGCTGAGATAACACTCAGAACTCCTGACTTCAAAGTCCAGGATTTTTTCTGCTAAGGTTACTTTTGGTGCCGAGACTTTCCTTAAAACCTTCCCTTTGGTGCCATCTTGCCCTTGTGAGGTTACTTCATTCGTTTGATAAATATCTGTGTGTAATCTCAGATATGGGGGGACACAGAGATGAATTATATATATATATATATGTATATATATATTCCTCTCAAGTAGTTTGTAGTCTAATAGGGGAGATAGCAAATATAATACAACATGAATACCAACTGAATGTATTGTAGAATACAGACCACTTTCTGCCTAGTGGATCAGATTGCTTACATTTTTTATTAGACAACTAACCATTTGTGGAACAGTCTCTTTAGAAGATATATACCAATACAAAGAGGAAATTTTTTCCTTGCATGTGACAGATATTTGGAGGGGTTCAGGTTTTTCTGGGAATCAGAACTGGAATATCTTTTGGGTGCTGAAACAAGAGGAAGAGAACCATCAGCTGGTAAGGCAATACATGACCTCTCACTTAAAAGTCATTGGAGTCGCTTATATTAAGTGGTTCTTATACTTACTGCATTCAGTAAAGCTGCTATAAACCTGCTGAAGACCTTTTAGGGTAGGATTTTCCAGATTTTCTGTGGTGAAGAGCTACTTTTCATTTATTCCCCAGAGACTTTTTAAGATTACTGAGGAGAGTGAAGTATGTAGGAATAAGTTGTTGACAGGGAATTCTTTGGAGGAGGGAACAAAAGCAGGATTGATTGATACTTACAGGTAGAAGAGTTGCTTTGAAGGCTTCTGACTGCACCTTTATTTACTGGAAACATGCCCTGTATTCTCAAAATTTTGCTCAGAATGTCAACCCTTATGTTCGTCACAGCATTGTAGATTTAAAGCTGGAAAAAACCTTTAAAGTCATCTGGTCAAACTGCTCATTTTACAGATAAGGAAGCCGAGCCCCAGAAAGATTTGCCCAAGTCACATAGATACTAAATGTGTGACTCAAATATTCTGACTCCATATCCAGTTCTTTTCCCACTCTATCCCACTTAAGTTACTTGGAAGTAGGGTCCAGGTACTCAGAGATTTGAGGAGATGAGTTGTGATACTTGTAAGCTGGATTTGCCTCTTTCTCTGGCATCTTAGTATGAAGCTCCTTTATTTTTCTTCAGAACTATGAAAGATCCTGACTCCCCTGCTGGAAGCAGAGACAGTAAGGATCCATAGTAATTCTCCATGTTCATTTTTGTAAAACTAATTTTTTTCCCCATTCAATCAATGAAAATCTTCCCTTTAATTTCTTCTTCCCTCCCCCACTAATAAGAAAAAAAAGTAAAACCCCATTGGCCATATTTTTAAAAAAGCATCTTTCTACACTCTGAGTCCCATACCCCTATCAGGAGGTGGGTAGCATGTTTCATCATTAGTCCTCTGGAATCATGGTTGGTCATCATACTGATCAGAGTTCCTAAATCTTTCAAAATTGCCTTTACAATATTGTCTTTGTATAAATTGTTCTGGTTCTGCTTATTTCATTCTTCCTGTGTTCATACAAGTCTCTCCAGGTTTCTCTGAAATTATTCCTTTCATCATTTCTTATAACAACAGTATTCCATCATATTTGTATACCATAATTTATTCATCCATTCCTCACTTGATGTGCACTGCCTTCAGTTCACAATTCTTTGCCACTTTGAAAAGAACTGTTATAAATGTTTCATATATTCCTAGAAATTGTTTTGCTTAGATTAATCCCTCCCTTAATCTACCCTTCCTTTACTTTGTCCTCTCTTCTCTCCTATTTCTTTATGGCTGAAATGTATTCCTATATCGGGTGTGTGTGTGTGTGGGGGTGGGGGTGTGTGTGTGTGTGTGTGTGTGTGTGTGGGGAGGGTATTTTCTTCCTTCTTTTAACCAGTTCAAATGAGAGTGAGATTCAGATGTATTGCTCTTCCCTTCCCTTTCCAATTCTCTTAAGATCATTGAGATATAAACAGAATCATTTTCAGTCTAAATAGCCTAATTAGACTCTGTTTTTGCCCCTTAATTGTAATAGGGTTGAGGATTTACACATTTATCATCTCTCCATATTAGAATATGAATAGTTTATCCTTATAAACAAGGATATTATATTAATATATGTTATTATTATTAATGTTTACCATTTTATATTTCTCTTGACTCCTGTCTGAAATTCTAAATTTTTATGCAGCTTCGTCTTTTTATCAGGAATACTTGGGAGTCCTCTATTTCATTAAAGATCCATTTTTCATCTTGAAGGATGATACTCATTTGTACAGGATAAATTATTCTTGGTTGTAAGCCTAGAATTTTTACATTCTTGAATATCATATCCCAAGTTCTCTGCTTCTATTTAGTGGTGGTGGCTGCTAAATCACATGTAATCCTGACTGTGACTCTTAAATATTTGAATTCTTTCTGGGTGCTTGCAGTATTTTTTTTCTTTGATTTGGAAGCTGTGGATTTTGACTATGATGTTCTTGGGAGTTTTTATTTTGGAGTTTCAGGAAGTGACCAATGGTCTTGTTTTGTTTTCTATTTCCACTTTGCCCTCTGGTTCTAAGACATCTGAGAACTTTTATAATTTCCTATGATGTCAACCTTACAAAGCACACTTAGAACCTGTATAAATACAAGATGTCTAGGCCCTTTTTTGGTCATGACTTTCAGCTATTCCAGTGATTCCTAAATTATATCTCAATCTGTCTTCTAGGTTAGTTGTTTTTACTATGAGATATCATATATTTTCTTTGATAGTTTTAGTTACTTGACTTTATTTTAATTTTTCTCATTGTCTCGTGACATCACTATTTTCTATTTGGTTGACTCTAATTTTCAGGGAGTTTTTTGATTGGGTAAGGTTTTCTACTTCTTGTGCCAAACTATTAATTCTCTTTCCAATTCTATAGCTCTCACTTGTTTTCTAACTTTTCCTATAGCATTCTTATTTATTTAAAAAATTTTCTTTAAATGATTAAAAAAACTCACTTCATATATTCTAGGATTTCTAGTTGAATTTATATCTAAGCTGTGTCTTTGAAGCCTTGCTTGTAAAGGTTTGTTTTTTTTTTTTGCGTTTTTGGAGGGCAGTTGGGGTTAAGTGACTTGCCCAAGGTCACTTGACTAGTATTTATATTACATGTCTGAGGCTGGGTTTGAACTCAGGGCCTCCTGACTCCAGGGCCGGTGCTCTATTCACTGTGCCACCTAGCTGCCACCTTGCTTGTAATGTTTAGGAGTCATTCTCTTCTTCAGGGTTTGTGTTTTGAGCATCCTTATCACCATAATTGTTTTTATTGTGGGATTCTTCCTCTACACCCCCTCTCCATTTTTCTAGTATATTTCTTGACTTTGGACTTTATGTTAGGATTGAGCTCTGCATATTTCTGGAGGGACTCTCTGGGCTGTATCCTCTAGGATCCTTCCGTTGCTTTCTTAGGGTATTGAATGTTGTGTTATCCCAGGATTTCAGAGACAGCTCAGGCTGGAGACTTGCTAGCTTTTTGTGCTCAAAATCCTATTGCTGCTCTTCTGTTTTGAGTTCTGCAAGGTCTGGACCTGAGCATCACACCTGTGAACTTGCCCATTGTTGGAGTTCCAGTAAATTGCATCTGGTCTCAACCCCTATTTGCTAGCTGGACAGCCCTGCAGATTCAGAATGCCTGCACTGGAGGCTTTATTTTGGTCTGGGATTTTGGCCTAGTTATTCCACTGTAGCCTTTAGTTTAGGTTGGAGGCTGGAACTGAGACCCTGCTCTGCTCCTTGACCACAATCTTTTCTTGATCAACTTCTCATTCTGCCTTCTAAATCTATTCTTTTTTTCTCACTATAACTTTTAGTTCCTATACTCCTACCTGTTCTTCTCCAGCCTCACTTTCCTCTTTTCAAAGTCTAGATGAGTACAACTATACATTATTAGCTGCCCTGGACTTTCTTCCCATCTTGCTCAATTGAGTTCTGTTTTGCCAAACTCCCAACCCTATGTTTCCCTCATCACCTACTGTTATTCTTACTCAGCAATGTATGAATTCTTCTGGAGAAAGTCAAATAACTGTACCACTGGATTCACTAGAAACTGTTTATCTAATCTTATTTGGGGCCTCACTGTAATATTTTTATTTCTCCCTGATTGATGACCACACTCTCTTCAGCAGCTATTCCAAACTCTTCTCTCCAGATCTATATATCACTTCTGTCCCCTACCTATTAATGGAGGGCTGTCCCTCATGTTTTACTGAGAAAATAGAGGCCATATTCCTCCTGCCCTCAACATCTCAAAATCCCTCTACATTATCCTTTGCTCTGTCCTTGTTTGCTATGATGCTCCTAGTCTCTGATGAAGAGGTGTGCTTTCTCCCAGGTATGGCTAACCCCACCCATGTGTGCTTCTAATCTCATCCCTGCATTTTTCATCTGGTACTCTCAATGACTCCATGTCCACTGGCTCCTTCCCTGATGCCTATAAACACTAGATTTCCTTTATCCTTAAAACATCTTCACATGACCCTGCCATTCCCTGAAGTTATTGAACTGTATATCTTTTTCCCTTCACAGCCAGACTCCTAGAAAAGGCTATCTGTACTCACTGTCTCCATTTCCTCAACTTCTCATCTCCCCTTCCACTGAGAATGAACTGAGAACTCTATGGTTAGCAAGAATTTTCTTTAAAAAAAATTTTTTACTGATACCATCTGCTTTTTAAAAAATATATACCACAGCCATTTCTTTATATGCTACTGCCTCTTCCATTTACCTCATAAGGAAAATTCAAATTAGCAAAACAGTTAACATATTCATATTAGAGTACTGGGTCTGGAGACAAGAAGACATGAGTTCAAATCTGGCCTCAGATAATTAACTAACTGTGTGACTGTGGGAAAATCAGTTAACCTCTGCTTACCTCAGTTTCCTCATCTGTAAGATGGGGATAATAATAGCTCCTACCTCCCAGGATTGTTGTGTAACGTGCTTAGCACAGTGCTTGGCACATAGTAAGCACTAAATAAATGTTAGCTCTTCTTATTTTTAATTAAATAATGCCAAAAACGTTTGACATTATTCTTCCCCTCTTATTTTACCCTCAATGTGCTATGGGCACTTTTCCCAGATTGGTTTCTCAAGAATAAATGCTCTTGGGGCAGCTAGGTGGCCCAGTGAATAGAGCACCATCCCTGGAGTCAGGAGGACCTGAGTTCAAATTCAGCCTCAGACACTTGACACTTACTAGCTGCGTGACCTTGGGCAAGTCACTTAACCCCAATTGCCCTGCCTTCCCCTCTCAAAAAAAAAAAAGAATAAATGCTCTTCCATTCTGGGAAGCATTAACAAGGACTCTGTAATGTTCTTTATCTTTTTGTTAGCTACAAGTCCCCAGTAAGAGGCAAAACACCTCAGTATTAGGTCTTTCTATTTCTTCTCTGGGGATGTTTCCCCCAGAGTTTCCTCCTACCAACTGCACTTCTAATATACTCTACTCTTGATACAGAAACATGTAGCATAGTACCTGTCACATAGCAGGTACTTAAATGCTTACTGAGTGATAAAGTAAACATTTAAAACAAAGGTAAACAGACTTCCCCCATATGCCCAAAAGAAAAGTCTTCAAAAAGAGATAAAAGGGTCATCATCTTGGTCATCTGTAGTTGGGGTAGGAAGTGGGTTTCATTTACATCAATTCTGTCATGATACAATGAATTTCAGAATGGCCCCAATAGCCTATCTCTGACTCTCTCTCTGAGTCCTGACCCTTTTATTTGTGGTAGTTGCTTCTGCCTACCCGTCTCAGCTCCATCCAACTTCTTGTAGATTTATTTTCTCCATTTCCATACTTTGTTTCTTGGATTCAGTGAAATGACTTTTAAAGGTTGCCTATATTTGCTTCTTTTTTCTGATTCATTAAAGATACTACTGTGTCATAAAGAGATCACCTTTTAAGATCACCACATCTTGTACAGCTGAAATCTCTGCTCCTTTTCTACAATTCTATCTTCAGCTTTCAAGGACTACTTCCATATTAAAAACAAAGTTAACAAAGTATAGGCATAAAAAGATATTTTTTAAAATGTGACTAAAAAGTATCTAAACCCCAAAGCTAGCATTATGTGCAAAACATCAGAGTAAGGTAAGGAAGTTCCCTTTTCCTGCCACTATTTGATATAGTTCTAGAAATACTAGCAATATCAATAAGACAAGAGAAAGAAATTAAAAACATAAATAGACAAAGAGTAGACAAAACATTGCAAATAAAATGGTTGTTTACTCAGATAATCCTTGGGAATCAGTTAAAAAAGTAAAACAATAACTTCAGTAAAGTTGTAGACACCAAAATCCCATCCTGTGCCCCTAGAAAAACTATAACGTTTCTGTGTAGCAATAATAAAATCAGGGAGGCTATAATAAAAAGGGAAATCCAATTCAAAATAATTACAAAATGCATAAAATAACCTGAGGCATTCTACTAAAGCACATTTAGTACCTGTATAGACATAATTTTTTTCTTTTTCTCTCTTTTTTTTAAAGCAATCGGAGTTAAGTAACTTGCTCAAGGTTACACGGCCAGTTATTTCTGGGTGTAGTGCTAAGTATCTGAGCCCAGATTCGATCCCAGGTCATCTCTACTCTGGGGCTGGTGCTCTTACTCGCTGTGCTATCTGGCCACCCCTTTTTTCTTTTTCTTTTTGGAGGGGGCAAGGCAGGGCAATTGGGGTTAAGTGACGCGCCCAAGGTCACACAGCTAGTTTTTGTGTTGAGTATCTGAGGCTGGATTTGAACTCAGGTCCTCCTGACTCCACGGCCAGTGCTTTATTCACTGTGCCACCTAGCTACCCCTATAGACATAATTTTTAAGAACTACTACTTCAAGAAATAAAGAATAATTAATAACTGGAGCGTTATTCAGTGCTTGTGGCAGGGCTGTGACAATATAATAAAAATGACAATATTACTAAAATTAGATTACAGATTTAGTGCTCTCCCACTTAAATTATTAAAGAGATATTTTACAGAATTTGACAAAATGATTCTAAAACTCATTTGGAAGGAAAAATCTTGAATATCAAAGGAAATAATGAAAAAGATAGGAATGAAAGAGGAACCAGACCTCAAACTATATTATAAACTAATAATAATCAAAATCATTTGATAGTTAAAAAATAAAGTAAATCATTAGAGCAGACTAGAAAAGGAAGAATAGGGGCAGCTAGGTGGTGCAGTGAGTAAAGTGTTGGCCCTGGAGTCGGGAGGATCCAAGTTCGGTTCTGGCCTCAGACACTTAACACCCACATAAAAAAAACTAGCTGCGTAATCTTGGGCAAGTTACTTAACCCCAATTGCCCTCCAAAAAAAAAAAAAAGAAAAGGAAGAATAAAAAATAATTAGATGCAATAACTTAGTGTTCAATAAAGCTGGAAATAAATTACTTATGAAAGAATTTATTAGGCAAAAATTGCTGGGAAACTGGAAAAAAATGGCAGAAATTAGGTTTAAACCAACATGTTACACCATATACCATAATAAATTGTACATGAATATATGACCTGAATATTAGAGATCATATCTTAAAAGAATTAAAAGATAACCAGATCTTCCATAGCCTTTCACAACTGTGGAGAGAAGGTAAATTCTTCCAACAAGTTTCAGAGGCAATTGCAAAAGTTAATTTTGCTTATGTGAAATTGAAAATTTATTGTACAGACAAAATGAACACAATTAGGATAAAAAGGGAATTAGTCAACTGGAAAAAAAATTTTCAGATATGTCTGATAAAGGTCTAAAGTACAAGATATAGTAGCTAGCATTTATATAACATTTTAAATTTTGCAAAGATACATAGATTGTATATGTATGCGTATATGTGTATGTAAGTATGTATGTGTGTATGTGTATATATATATACGTATATATATATATACGTATATATATATATATATATATATACATGTATATATAATTTGGAATCTCATTTGGTCCTCACAACAACCCTGGGAGGTAGTTGCATCATCCCCATTTTGTAAATGAGGAAACTAAAGCAGACAGACATAAAATGACTTATTCAACTGAGAAGTGTCAGAGGCCAAATCTGAACTTAGGTCTTCCTGACTGTAGGTCCAGTGCTCAATCTGCTCCGCTGTACTACCTACCTACCTCTATAAACACCATTAGAAATTAAGGACCAGGGGCGGCTAGGTGGCACAGTGAATAGAGCACTGGCCCTGGAGTCAAGAGGACCTGAGTTCAAATCTGGCTTCAGAAACCAAACACAAAAACTAGCTGTGTGACCTTGGGCAAGTAAGTCACTTAATCCCAAATTGCCCTCCAAAAAGCAAAAAAAAAAAAAAAAAAAAAAAGAAAGAAATTAAGGACCAGTGGGGAGGCTAGGTGGCGCATTGAATACAGCACCAGTCCTGGAGTCAGGAGAACCTGAATTCAAATCCTGCCTCAGACACTTAACACTTACTAGCCATGTGACCTTGACCAAGTCACTGAACCCCAATTGCTCTGCCTTCCCCCCTCCAAAGAAAAAAGCAAAAAGAAAGAAAAGAAATTAAGGACCAAAGTCCATTCCTCAGTAGATTAGTGGTCAAAGGATATGAACAAACAGTTCTCAAAATAATTACAAACTATTAACAATCATAGGAAAGACTATTCCAAATTACTAATAAGAGAAGTACAAATTTAAAAAAATCCTTGAAGTTTTCACCTCACAATGATCAAACTGACAAAGATCACAAAAGAAAGTAATTATTAGTGTTCAAAAGGCTACAGCAAGACAGACAGAATCGTTGCTGTATCTGTAAATTTGGTCAAATCTTCTGGAAAGCAATTTTGTATTAAACAAAAAAGTGACTAAAATGTACATGGCCTTTGACCCAGTAACTCCTAAGCATATACTTCTTTCCCCTTTCTTCCCCTGCTCCAGAAGTCAGTGACAAAATTGATGGTCCCAAATGCACAGAAATCTTTGCAGCAATACTTTTTGTGGTATCAAAGAATTGGAAAAAAATTAGCTGCCCATTGATTAGGGAATGGCTAAGTATACTGTAGTAAGTGAATATAACTATGCTATAAGAAATGAATATAATTAATACAGAGAATCATGGGAAGACTAATTAGATTTGATAAAAAGTGAAGTGAGCAGTACCAGGAAAACAATATGCACAATAACTATAGCAATGTAAATGGAAAGAACAACAAAATTACTGTAAAATTATAATAATAATTTTGTTTCAATTAATTTTTTAGTTTTCAACATTCTTTTCCACAAGATTTTGAGTTACAGATTTTCTCCCTTTCTCCCTTGTCTTTCCCCAACCCCCACCCCAAGATAGCGAGCTTACTGAATATCCCTTCCCCCAATCTGTTCTCTCTTATAGCCTCCCCTATTTCCCCCCCCTTTTTTTTTTGCTTTTTGGAGGGGGGAAGTCTGGGCAGTTGGAGTTAAGTGACTAAGGTTAGTTTTTGTGTTGAAGTATCTGAGGCTGGATTTGAACTCAGGTCCTCCTGACTCCAGGGCGGGTGCTCTATTCACTGTGCCACCTTGCCTCCCCATTCCCCTAACTTTCTAGTAGGGCAAGATGGATTTCTATACCCCAGTGCCGTATGTATATAATGATAATTTTTGATCCCAAGAAAGAGATATGAAAAGGTATCTTCCTCTCATTGTTTGGAAAGGTGGGGATCATGGTTGTAGAAGACTGCATATGTATAACCTGACTTTTTTTTTGATATGTTGGTTAGTGATGCTAATTTTTTTCCTTTTTAAAAAAAATTCGTTATTATAAAGAATATCTTTCTGGAAGGGGCAGAAAGAAAGAGACAGTGGGAAATGTAGGTGATGTAGAAAAAGCCAATATAAAAATTTAAATCAAAATTTTTTTTAATTATAGGTAAAAATGATACTTAAAAACAGCTTTATTGATATCTTCTCTTTATACCACAGTTTGGTTATATTGACTTTACCATCACCCCTAACACAGTGAGCCTTCCCTTATAACAAAAGAAAACCAACCTACACAGCAACTTGGTCTGAAAATATGTGCAATATTCCACACTTACGATGCCCATTTCTTTCTTTTGTTGTTGAGGCAATTGGGGTTAAGTTACTTGCCCAGGGTCACACAGCTAGTAAGTGTCTGGGCTCATATTTGAACTCAGGTTCTCCTGACTCCAGGCCAGTGTTCTATCCACTGCACCATCTAGATGCCTCCTGCTCATTTCTTTAGTCAATCAATCAACAAATAAACTATATGTCAAGAACTGTGTTAAGCAATGGGGGTTCAAATACAATGAATAAAACATTCCTTACTTGCAAGGAATTTACAGTCCAGGCCAAGATTGGGCATTAATGTTGTTTGCTGTTTTTATGATGGGATTCTGTTTGTAATCTGCATCTTTCTCCTAATGTTTTGCAAATGCATTTGTCCTCTAAATTGCTATTCTATATTTTTTACTTTTTGAAGTCTTTAGTGCTGGAGATACTTTCTAGGTCCTCTTCGCTAATATGGCTATAAGTTAAACTATTATCAGAAATAGAGATAAGTAAGTTAATGTTTTTACTTATATTTGCTGGCAACTTTTTAGAGTCAACACCTTATTTGAATAGATCAAACTGAAACTGTTAAAACGACGTAGTGCCTTATCATTATCCTTTTTCTGCTTTTGGTTTGATTTTCTCCTTTGCTCCAATTGGTTAGCAGTCTGACCAAAAACAAATAGCTGATTCCTAAATTACTACCTCGTAGGTAGCTTTTTTTAGTGCTTGCATTTTCACCTTCTTCATCAGTCTTAAATGGTATTCAGGGTGTATAGTCCTGAAGTTTATGAGTAATCTGCAGGTCTTTGGCTTCTCTCATTTCTTAATCTTGAATCATATCTTCTTTTAAAAAATATATAATTGATGACTTTTATCCTTGCATCAGTCATTTCAACATTCCCACAAAACGAACTCTCCTCTGTGGCAAAGTATTATAACCACCACAGTGTTTTTGCTTATACTATTGTAGCTATTGTGTATATTATTTTCCTGGTTCAGTTTACTTCACTATACATTAATTCACACAAGTCTTTTCATGTTTTTCTGAATTTCTCATATTTGTTATTCCTTAAGATAAGATTCCATAATTTTTTCAGTTATTCTCCAACCAGTATTTTGCTACAGCAAAAAGCTGCTACAAAAATTCTGATAAGTTTGGGATCTTTCTTTTAGCCTTAGGCTCCTTAGTATAAATGCCCAGGACTGGGGTTTCTAGGTCAAAGGATATGAAGAGTTTAATCACTTTTCTTGCATAATCCCAAATTGATTTCTAGGATATTTGGACAATTAACAGCTCCACCAACAGTTTATTAGGAATGTTTTCTGGCAACCCCTTGCCGCTGTTTAGCAACTGAAAACTGTTCACGTCTTTTCACCACTTACCTAATGGGAAAATGAGCTCAATTCTTAGAGCAGTTTGGTACAGTGCCTTACACATAGCAGGCATTAAATAAATGCTTGTTGACTCACTGATTAAATGGCCTTTTCCCGGGTCTCAGAAGCTGAGTACAGAATTTTAAAAAAGATATCAAAGTCTCTGGAAATGTTAGCAGGGGATGAGGTTAAATGCAAGTCTGTGGGCAGGTGCCAAAGTCATGGAGGTGGCCAGAGAATTGCCAGGAGGTGTCTAGTACCTGGAGGTGGGTTCAGAAACACGAAACGAATTTCCGGGGCGACGAGGTTAAACCACAAAGCCAGGAGCCATGGTCCAGCGCTCTGGTTTCTGCCCTCAACTGGAGGCTGAGCACGTGGCGGGGAGGGCGGGGTCCGGAGTTCGTGCGTTACCGGCCCCCTCTAACCCCACCCCGGGAGGGGGTGGAGCCTGTTTGGCACACGCTGCGGAGGGCGGGACTCCGTTGCTGCCACTCCGGGGGAGGGCGTGGGAGGGACTGGTCCTCTGGCGCAGCAGCCACAGAGAGAGGAGTCCTCCTAGCTCCTAGAGCGGACCCGGAAGTCGGGCGCGTTTGCTCCTTCCGTGGGGGTTACTGTTGGGTCGTGCTCACAGGTCCATGTTTCCCCTCTGCTGGTCCGCTCTAAGGGCCGTTCCCGGTGTGGGCCGCCCCCTCGGGCCGCAGCCAAGGGTGAGTCCTGCTCGGGACGGGGCAAAGGGGAGAGAGGCACCGGTGTGCCCGGAAGGAGCCCAAGCTGGAGTCTGGAGACCCCGGCGAGGCAGAGCTCTCCCCCTCTGCGGGCCTCAGTTACTTCTCTCTGTTCATTCCAAGGCTTTAATAAGCGCCTGCTGTGGACCAGACCCCATGCTAGGCGCTGTGAGGTTATAGAGACAGAAACACTTAGGTTGGGCGGGAAAACCCACGGACACAGAGAAAACACCAACACGAATCGTGACGGGCTTCCTGCTGGAGGTGGCACCGAAGCAAAGGCTTGAAGGAAGCTGAGGATCTGAGAGGTGGAGATGAGGAGAGACCGTGTTCTCGCCATGGGGGACAGCATTTCTTCCGTCAGTTTACCATTAACCAGGTGTCAGTTAGCATTTAGTCAGGTAGCGCTTACTAAGGCTCTTAGGGAGCTCACAGTCTAATGGAGGAGACGACAGGCAAACATCTATTAAGTCAAGATAAATTCAGAACAGAGGCAAGAGATGGAACGTCTTGTACAGGGAACAGAAGGTTGGCCAGTTTGGCTGGTAGAGCTCTTGATGGAAAATAGATAAAATAATCTTGGAAAGATAAGCTGGAGGTTTCAGATGCCAAACAGAAGAGTTTGTATTATATTTTATCCTAGAGGCATTTGGGAGCCACTGAGAAGGCGGGTTCTGTGATTCAGGAATTTGGCAGCTTTATGGAGGATGGATTGTAGAGGGAAGAGATGTAAAGCAGGGAGACCATTCAGGCCCTTAGGTTCAGAGGTCACGTGGTATGAGAATCAGAATTAAGACAGTAGTTGTGTGAGTGGAGAGAAGAGAATGTTTTAGACTGACACATGTGAAGGAGAAATAGAGAAGACTCTTCCACCAGTTGGAGATGAGGGAATAGGGAGAGATGAGAGAAGTAGACATGATTCCAAGGTTGTGAACCTGGGTATTTGAAAGAATGGTGGTACCTTCAGCAGAAATAGTGGTTAGGACTGGGGAGAATTTGGGAGTAAAGGTAATCTGTTTTGGACTTGTTTAGTTTGAGATGTCTATGTCACACGTATTTAGAGGTTTCCATTGGGCAGTTGGTAATGTAGGACTGGACTTCAGGAGAGAGACTAGTACTAGATATATAGATCTGGGAATCGTGAGAATAGAAATGATAGTTTAACCCATGGTAGCTCAGAAGAGAGTAGACAGGGAAGAAGGCTCACATCTAGGAAAGGCCATGTATGGGAGAAAAGGGACATTTAGCAGCTGATTTAGAGCTGGAAGGAATCTGAGAGATTGTCTAATCCAACTTCCCTTAATTTAAAGATGAGAAAACTAAAGGGGCAGCTTTGTGTAGTGAAAAGAGTGCTGGATTTGTAGTCAGAGACCCTAAGACCTGTTTCTGCCACATACACTTGTGTAACTTTAGACAAGTAACTTAATTTAATTTCCTTGTTGTACTAGGGTTGTACTAGGTTATTTCTGAGGGTTGTACTAAGTTATTTCTGAGGTTCTTTCCAGCTCTAAATTTATAATCCTATTGTAGCACCCTCTCTGGCCTGCCTCTCTAACTTGTGCTCATGGGTTGGGTCCCCAGAGGGTTGCTGCTATCTTGGGTATAAATGGTAACTCTTTAAAAAAAAAATTATTTACTTTTAGTTTACAACATTCAGTTCCACAATCCCTTGAGTTTCAAATTTTCTCCCCCTCCCTTAAGTCCTCCCTCCCCCCATGGCAGCATGTAATCAAATATAGGTTCTACAAATACCTTCACATTAAACATTAGTCAAGTTGTAAAGAAGGATTATAACCAATGGAGTGAACAATGAGAAAGAAGGGACAAAACAAAACACAAAAGAGAGAGAGCAACTAGTTTGCTTCAATGTGCATTCAGACTGTAGTTTTTTCTCTGTATGTGGATATCCCTTTCCATCATGAGTCTTTTGTAGTTGTCTTCTAACTTTGTATTGCTGAGAGGAGCCCAGTCTATCAAAGTTAGTCATCACACATATGTGTCTATAAAAGTGTACAAAGTTCTCCTGGTTCTGCTCTCCTCACTCAGCATCAGTTTATATGTCTTTCCAAGTTACTATGAAGTCCATCTACTCCTCATTTCTTACAGGACAATAGTATTCCATTACATTTATATACCACAACTTATTTAGTTGTTCTCCAGTTGACGGGCATCCCCTTGATTTCCAATTCTTTGCCACCAAAAAAAGACCTGCTATAAATATTTTTGTCCATATAGGTCCTTTTCCCACTTCTATGATTTCTTTGGGATACAGCAAAGGGTAACTCAATAGTATCTTCATGAGCCCCAACCCCAATGTGTGCTTCCCATTAAACATCAGTCATAGCTATAGGCTTAGCACAGGCATTTACTGATGCATTAAACTAATGACACCTACAAAACATTCCCTCCATACACCTGGGGTGCATTCTCCTATAAATATGCAGCACCCATGGGAAGAGTTGGTTCAAATTTAAAGTACAGTGGTAGTGAAGTGTATACATAGGATACAAGTGTAGCAAAAGCAGTTCACTCCTGGTACTGAGGTTCTGGATGTCCTTTATTTTTGTAGAGCCCTCATACATCTCCCCTTGGGTGCAGTGTCTCTGCCTGGCAGGCAGGTTCCCAGTATCTGCTCCTTTCCAGAGGTGGCTGAATGCTGTGACTGATGTCTCCTGTATAGAAACTGCTTTCTCCTTGATGCAGCAGCCTTTCTTTATCTGTTTCTGCCAATAGCATGCTTCTGCTCTTTCATTTGTGCCTTGAGCTCTTGGATTGATGGACTCTCAAACTTCTAAGCAAGTCACTGCTAGCCACCATGGCTTATGGAGTGAAAAGGATAAAGACATCCCTCTTTGCACCCTGCAAGGATCTCCTCTATAAAACTTATGAACTTACACTCCCTAAAATTGAACTTTAGTCCTTAGAGTTTAACTGCAAAGACTTTAATAATATTTGCTCTTCCAGTTAGATTGATCATTTAAATTCTGTCAGGGTATTCACACATCATAACAGAATCAAGGAGAGATACATCTTTATAGTCAATTTAACACCTTGTTAAAAAAAATTTTTTTAAGCAATTGGGGTTAAGTAACTTGCTCAAGGTTACACGGCCAGTTATTTCTGGGTGTGGTGCTGAGTATCTGAACCCGGTCTTCAATCTCCAGGTCATCCCGACACTGGAGCCGGTGCTCTTACTAGCTGAGCCACCTGGCCGCCCCATACCTTATTAAAATGTTATGATTACATTCTTGGCCTTCTGGACAGGGGTTTGTTAAAGATGAATTCCCCATCAAAGGAGATTGAGGAGGAGTGGTGAAACAACTAGGAGAAGAACCAGAAGAAAAGTAGTGTCACAGAAATCCAGGGAGTAGAGAGAGTCAGGGGGAGGAGATTGTTAACAGTTCTCTATCATATATTCCTCAGTAAACAGATAGTACTCATATTCCCCATTGGCTTTGGTCAGAGATTTGTAACCACCCAACACTATAGAAGCTTGGGGTGTTCAGTTCAACAAATATTTATTTTTTTGCCTTTTTTTTTTGAGGGCAATCGGGCTTAAGTGACTTGCCCAAGGTTACAAGCCTATTTTTTGTGTTAAGTGTATGAGGCCAGATCTGAACCCAGGTCCTCCTGACTCCAGGGCTGGTGCTCTATTCACTGCGCCACCTAGCCGCCCCAACAAATATTTATTTTGCAGGTACTATTTGTAACATGTTCTAGGATCTGGAAATGCAAAGGCAAAAGCAAAACACACCCTGTCCTCAAGGAGTTTACACTTAAAAAGGATGATGTAGCCTGAAAAAAGAAAGTAAATACAAGATGATTTGAAGAGATGGAGAATACAATAACTCGGGTATGCCGAATGGGGTATTGGTGGTCAGCGAAGGCTTTCTATAAGAAAGCAATTGAGGGGGTGGCTAGGTGGTGCAGTGAGTAGAGTGCGGGCCCTGGAGTCAGGAGGACCTGAGTTCGAATCCAGCCTCAGACACTTAACACACACACACACACACACACAAACTAGCCGTGTGACCTTGAGCAAGTTACTTAACCACAATCGCCCTCCAAAAAAGCAAAAAAAAAAAAAGGCACTTGAGCTGTGCCTTGAAGGAAGCTAAGGATCCTAAGAGATTGAAGTTTGGAGGGAAGTTTGAGGGGATGGTCTATGCAAAGACATGGACCTGGGAGATGGAGTATTGAGCTCTTAGGAATTTGGCTGGAATAGTGAATGGCCATAGGAACAATATAAAATAAGTAGGTTGGAAAAAAAAAAGTAGGTTGGAGTCAGATACAGCTTGTATTATTTTCTAAAGGTAATAGGGAGCCACCTGAAGATTTCTGAATAGGAGAGTAACATGGACTCATTTATATTTTAATAATGTTAATTGGCAACTATATGGAGGATGAATCTCCCCTCTAAGCTATTCTCACAAATCTTCCAGATTGGTATTCCTGAAGTACAGATCTGACTTTGTCACTCCCAGATGAATGAGTTCAGGTGACTGAATCTTCCACAGTGCCTAGCACAGTTCTTTGGACACATTAAGTGCTTAATAATTATTTGTTGAGTGGAATAAATGCAAGTTGATCTAAGCATCCAGAGCAGAGAGAAGTGACTTTCAGCTAAGAGGGAAGGCTTCTTGGAAGAAGTGACACTATCAGGTCTAAAAGGACAGATTGAATTTGAGCAGCCTACATATGTGGTAGGAAAGGGTTATTTAAACAAAGGCTTGTTGAATGAATGAAATCAAAGAAAATGGTATTCTGTTACCTCTCAGAAGTTGGAAGGGTTGCAAGGAGCCCCAGGTATTGTTGTCTTTGGAGTTTTTACCTAGCATGGTTAACTTCTTTCTCATCACCAATAAATAATAACTGTTTTCCTCTATGCAAGACTGTCTAGTTCCATGAGATATTGAGAAGTATAAGATGTAATCCCTACTTCAGGGAGGTTTTTTTAATTGGGACAGGACATATGCACAGTATGGTTATGATACAAAATGGTTTGTGGTTAGGATTAAATGGGAGGTTTCAGAGAGAATACCGGCTTAAACAGGGCCTTCTTCTGTTCAGTATTTTTATTAGTGACTTGGATGAAGATCTAGATGGCATGTTTATTTAATTTTTAATTTAAACAAATTAGGAAGGATAGCCAACACATTGGATGAAGGAGCCAGATTCAAAAAAATCTTCGTTGTCTGTAATGATGGTCGGAATTTATTAAGATATATAATTAATAGTTATAAAATAGAAAGTCCCAAAGGTAAAAAAAAATTAATTATACAAGCAGATACAGAGATTCTTTATCTAGATGGGCCATGTGAAAAAGGCCTCAGTCTTAGAGTTTAATATTAGCTAGCAGTGAGATATAACTGGGAGGTTGGGAGTAGTTGAGTAGAGGTTTGATGGGGATCCATTTGGAAGGAAGTCTGTAGAAGGGGTATCTGCCTTGGGAGAGAGGTTTTTCCTATATGAATCCTAAAGACCCTTCCAATTCTGAGATTGTGTGAATCGCAAGTTTAACCTAGGAATTCAACCATTTTCTGGTCAGGCACATACATCTAAAGTATGGCATATAGCTGATATTCTGTGGTTGCTGTCTGTACATGCTGAACATCCACTGTTGGGACCAACAAGAAAATCCAGATGCTTTCCAGGTATTGGTCCACAAAAAGACCAATAGATTTCACAGGTATGAATGCCAAAGGTTGATACATGATTAGAGATGGCCATGTCATCTAAATGCAATTTTCATATCTCCCCTTCACTTATTTGAACTGAGTTATAAATCCCGTCCTACTGCAAGATCCATTAGGAGAACTGCAGACTCCTGGTAGATGTTTTAAAAACTTCTGGATGAGAGAAGGAACACTGATTTCAGTATAATTATTAATAGAAATCTAGTTCTGGTTCTAGTTTTAGTGAAAGATAAGGGGAAGTGATCCTTCAACCTCTTTCATTGTTTAGAAATGGGTAACATTGCTGTAGGTTGTAGAGAATCAAATAAACTCATTGCATATTCTCCAAGGGTGCTGTTCTAGACCTTAGGCCCTACCAGTGAGATAAAGGAAATTTTCAGGAATCAGATTTGGATTCCAACCAGGAGAGCGTCCGGTGTCCATTGAGAGATTTTGCTTTTTTCTCCTTTGTAAATGCATTTCTAATGTATGAGGGGAATTAGGATTGTGAAATGGGGGATTCTCTGTATAGGAGCTGAAAGAGGCCTTAGACATTATCTAGTCCAACTCCCTCATTTTACAGTTAAAGATTTTTAGGCTGAGAGGTGAAATGATTTGCTTGGGGTTATGCATCTAGTAAGTAGCAAAACCAGGATTCAAATTCCAAGTGTTTTGATTTCAAGTCAATACATTTCAAGTATTGGGGTTTATTGAGTTTGATACCTTAGCTCAGGGATGGGTAACCTGCAGACATGTAGCCTTCTAGGTCCTTGAGTGCATCTAAGTCCAAATTTTACAGAACAGATCCTTTTGTTAAGGGGATTTGTTCTGTGAAGTTTGGATTCAGTCAGAGGGCCACACTTGAGGACCTAGAGGACCACCTGTGGCCTTGAGGCTGCAGGTTCCCCACCCCTGCCCTAGCTAATGCTCTAACTTGGCACAGGGGATATGGCTGAGCTTTTTGCAGCAGGAGAAATGATGGCTACTGCTACTGGTTGGTAGACTTGTGGATGAGAAGCAGAGAAGCTTCAAGAATTACTAGGAACTATGGGGTTTGATCTGTAGCCAGAATTATATTTGGGGCCCCAGCTGTATGAAGACCTTCAGAACAGTTGTTTCTTGAGACATAGGCTTTGGATCCAGGGAATGGATTTCCATCTTACAGTGCAGATGACAGTGGATTGGATGGTATCTTGCAAGGTCTATGTGAATTAAGCATCTTGGAAGTTTGTTGAAGCCCCACAGGTGAACGGGGCTGGCCTATAGAGAATTACTAAGAAGGAGAGAAAATTAGAGTTAGAGATAAAGGTTTACATCTGGCATTTTGCTCTAGCCGTGCTTTGCATTAGTAAGATTGGGTTAGGAAGTTTCCTTGGACCCTATGGGTTAGGAGCTGTATGAAACACTGATTAGATTTGGCCCCAGAGGACAGAAATAGGAACAGTAGAGGCAGATGTCAGTTAGATACAGGAAAAATTTACTAATAGTTTTAGTTGTTCAAAAGTTGAATGAACTTCATCAGTAGGTTCTCCATTACTGGAGCTTTTCTTCGACTCCATATTTGGCTAACCTGCATCCTGCAAGTTGGAGCAGGTAATTGAGGGACTAATTAAAGTGAAGGGTATGTGGGTATTCTGGAAAGATCTGGAAAACAGATCCTAACAATAGAGAGTCTGTGTTATCTATGTCTTGGACCAGCCATAGGTCTGAGAATGAAGGGGTTAAAACAGAGGCAAGGGTGTCTGAGGATTAAGTCTAGGTATGGACCTCATAGAACATAGCAGAAGTGAGAGGAAGAACTGAATCATGATGATCAAAGGCAAGCAAAAGGGGGCAGTACCAGTGAACAGAATTCAGTCTACAAATAGTATCTGAACACCTATTATGTGTAAGTCTTCACATAAATCCCTCGCTAATGCCTCCAGTGTATAGGGGAGTTTCAATTCTCAAAAGGATTCTACCAAGCTGAAATGGCTTTGAGTCCAGCAATGAACTTTGTATATTGAGTCAAGACTCACTGCCACAGTGCTGACTACTTGGGAATGAGGGCTCCCTCTCAACACACACCCTCCCCCAACTCCCCTATAGTTTATAAACATAATCAAAGAGTGGAGGAAAAGTTGGAGGAATGACACTGATTTTTTATCTCCTAGAGAACCTTACATAGGACATCGTACAGTGGGGTGGGTGGGAATGAAGTAGACATCCTTACTCTGAAGGAACTCACAATTTAGTTGTGAGAAACAGAAAACCTATCATGGAAGGCAAAAAATGAAATAATAGAACTAGGTTCAGATACAGTACTCTAGGAGTTCAGAGGACAGAGCACTTTTGTTTGGAGTGATTGAGGAACCCTTTGTGGAGGAGGTAGCATTTTAGCCAAGTCTTGAAAGATTTCAACAGGTCAAAATGGAGGAAGGACCAGTATTACAGCCCAAAAAAGTGGTATGAGCAAAGTCATGAAAGCAGAAGGCCACAAGATGAGTTTTGGGATGGTAAGACATTCATTTAATTGAAGCATAGGATATATGTACAGTCCTCTGTTTCCATGCCTTTGCATTTGAGTTGATCTCTAAAATATTGTTAAGAATTAAACAAGTTGGGTATGGGTGCGTGAGGACATTACGAGCACAGGGAAGAGTGTGGACAAAGGCATGGAGGGCTCAACACATAGGAATTGAAGAATATGTGGTGAAGGAGTATGAAATGAGATTGGAAAGGTAGAGTTGAGATATTGTGGAGGGTCTGGAATACCAGGCACAGGTGTTTGAACTTGACTTTGGAGTCAATAGATGGAAGGATTTAGTGTAGAGCAGTCACATGACTAGATCTTTGCTTAAGGAGTAGTTTTTCCATACTATGAAAGATGGATTAGGAGGGGAGAAAGTATGTCCCCTCTAAACTTTAAGTATTAAAGAAAATGAGTCTTAATTGTTTTTATCTCTTTATAGGAAGCCTCTCTCATCTCCACCCTGATCTCATCCTTTTGGTCTTTCACAGTTTGACCTATTTACAGTTGGCCTCCAATAAATATTCCCTGAGATCTAGGGTTGAGACTTCCTTCCTCTATCTTAATACTTCACCTATGCCCCTCTCCTCTTTCCCTCTATGAATATAGTGGAAACTTGTACAGCATCAGATCCCCTCAATCCTTATCCTTTCCTCTTTACCAAGGCTTTCTGGTCTCTCCATCACACCAGGCAGGGCAGAGTTGCAGCACTCTCTCTGGAACAGCAGGGATATGTTGTTTCAGGAGGCAGTGACCTTCGAGGACGTGGCTTTGTATTTCTCAAGGAAGGAATGGATACATCTGGATCCCGACCAGAAGGCCCTCTACAGGGATGTGATGCTAGAGAATTATGGGAATGTGGTATCTCTGGGTAAGGA
The DNA here is from genome assembly GCF_028583685.1 of Petaurus breviceps papuanus. Lineage (NCBI taxonomy): Eukaryota > Metazoa > Chordata > Mammalia > Diprotodontia > Petauridae > Petaurus > Petaurus breviceps. Next base: position 1,763,155 of record NW_027186112.1, on the reverse strand, counting down.
TTCTGCAGATTCATTTCTGTGGTACCTCATGTTAAAAGCTGTGGAGCTCTTTGAAGAGCCAGTTAAATTAACTCAGGACCCAGAACCTCCTTAGTCCTTTGGATCTCATAGACAAGATGTTTTTGATTCCTGTTATGAACTGACAGGGCTGATCTCTGGGCTAGGGGCAGCTGCTCTTTAGATTCTCAGGAGCAGGCCCTTATTAACTGAGTTTCGTAAAGTAAACTACCCTTCTCCCTATAGGTCATCCTTGCATTTGGTGATGCCAACGAAGCCCTTGTGTGTGGGAGTTTCCTGTCCTTCCAGTAGGGATGGACCAAATGATCTTGTTGTCATACTGTGCTCAGATCCTTAGCTCATTTAATTCGTTACCCATCTCTTCCTTTCTCTATCCTACAGCCCCAGCACTTGAAACTATATTCCCCTTCAGAAGGCCTACCCACTCTCTGAAGGTGCTTTTTCACCATGTTCTCTCCCAGCATTTCCTTTCTTTCCTAGTTCATCTGTTCCCCCCTTACTAAGGGGGCTGAGATTGTATTCTTTGTTTCTAATTCTAAGCATAAAGCAACACACCCTGTTTCCTTCCCCATGAGCAGGATTTCAAGTTTCCAAACCTGACCTGATTTTCCAGCTGGAGCAAGAAGAAGAACTGTGGGGCCTTGATCTACAGAGAACTAAGAAAAGAGAGGAGATCCTGAGAGACTTCAGTAGAAGTGAGTGAGAGGGCCCAAGTGAATAGTTGTCATCTCTTATCAACTCTGGAAATACTCAGATAGTACAGGCACTGCTGTAGAGAAGGCATGAAGGTGGGACAGGGGAATGGGCACAGAATACTCTGGAGCTTCTTGAGAAGGCGTGTGACACGTTTAGACATGTGCTTTAGGACTATCAATTTGGTTGCTATGTGGAGGGTTTTTGGAGAGGGGAAAGATTAGAAGCCAGCAGACCAGTTAGAATGCTATTGCAATAGTTTAGGCAATAAGTGAGAGTGCTTAGGGTGAACCAGGCTGGTGGCCATGTAAGTGGAGAGAAAGGGACAGAAGGGAGAGGTATTATGGAAGTGTGATTAACAAGATCTGGCACCTGATTGGATATGAGAAGTAAGAGACAGTGAAGAGTAAAAGATAACAGATTGTGAATCTTGGTGACTTGGAAGAGTGATAGCAACCTTAATAGACATAGGGAAGTTAGAAAGACGAGGAAGGTTAGGGGAGAAAGAATGAATTCTGTTCTGGACGTATTGAGCTGGTTTGTGAGGCATAGCTGGAATTCAGAAAAAGAGCCTAAAGCTTGAGATAGATATAGATTGAAAATCTGGGCATTGTATGAATAGAGATAGTTGGACCTGTGGAGCGTAGTGGATAGAATGCTATAGTCATTTGTAATCAGCAAGACTAAAATCCTGCCTAAAGTAACTCTGGGCAACTTACCTTTCTCAGCCTCAATTTCCTTATCTAGAAAATGGGGATAGTAATAGCACCCACTTCATGTGGTTGTTGTGTATGTAAATATATGTTTGTATGCATATGTGTATATTTGCTTTTTGCAAATCATATAAACACATATGTATATGTTATATTTATATACGTTAACTATCATTATTATTCAGAAAGGGTATGGAGAGAGAGAAAAAAGGTTTTTCTCAAGTAAGAGTTTGTAGGGCAGCTAGATGGTAGAGTAGATAAAGCACTGGCCCTGGAATCAGGAGGACCTGAGTTCAAATCAAGCCTTAGACACCCCATACTTACTAGCCTTGACCCTGAGCAAGTCAACCTCAATTGCCTCACCCCCTGCACCCGCCCCCCCCCAAAAGAAGTTTACAGTAATTCAGATTAAAGAACCGTTTTCAGACTGTGGAGGAAGGGGAATTAATTTCTGTTCTATTCAATAAACATATATTAAGTATGTGAAAGAGTTTTGTTCTGTGTGTTAGGGAAAGAACTGTAGATGAAACTCTTTTCATTTCCCTCATGAAACTTAGAGTATAGTCAGGGCATGATAATAATATTAATAATAATACTTTGATATTTTGATGTATCTGTCTTATCTGTCTTATCAATATGAGTTTTCTCTCTGCTGATGCAGTTGCAGCCCATCCATGATTATCCATTCTTCATTACTTCCTGTTCAGGACAAGGGCTGTGCTCTATGTGTCAGTATCCTGTGGATGTCCTGACTCTGGATGTGTGGATATCAGTGGAACGCTATCATCCTTTAGTCATGTTGTGCCTGGCTCCTCTTTTTTTTCCTATAAACCATAAAAGGTTTCTACCCTCAATGAATTCACATTCTAATGGGAAAGACAGTATGCAAATAACTTTATTTATAAGAGATATAGAGTGTAAATGGAAGGTAATCTGAGAGGGAAGAAACTGGCAGTTTTAGAGAGGGGCAGGAAGAGGGGAAAATGGCCACAGAAATCCCACGAGGTATTTGGGTTGAGTCTTGAAGGAAGCCAGTGGAGTCAGGAGGTGGAGGTGAAGGGAGAGGACTTTCTTTTTTTCTTTTTTTTCTTTTTTTTTGCCTTTTGGAGGGCAATTGGGGTTAAATAACTTGCCCAAGATTACACTGATAGTCTTTTGTGTGTGTGTGTGTTGTGTCTGAGGCTGGATCTGAACTCAGGTCCTCCTGACTCCGGGGCCGGTGCTTTACTCACTGCGCCACCTAGCCACCCAAGGGGGAGGACTTTCTAGACATAAGGGACCGTTGATGAAAAAGCAAGAAATCAGGAGATGGAGTATGGGGTGTGAGAAGTAGCAAAAATGTCCATGTCGCTGAATCATACAGTGTATGGAGGGGAGTAAAGGGTAATAGTCCTGAAAAGGTAGGAAGGGGCTAGGTTTTGATGGGCTTTAGATGTCAAACAGGATTTTGTATTTGATCCTGAAGGTTATAGGCACTGGAGTTTATTAAGTAGAGAGTGACAAGGTCAGACCTGCACTTCAGGAAGATCACTTTGGCAGCTAACTAGAGGATTGAATGTGAGTGGGCAGAGACTTGAAGCAGGGGGTCCATCTAGAAGGCTATTGTAGTAGTTCAGGGAAGAAATGTCGAGGGCCTGCATTGGAGTGGCAGTTGTATGATTGGAGAGAAGAATTGTATATAAGGAATATCATGAAGGTAGAAATGACAAGACTTGGCAATAGATTGGCTATGTGGGATGAGTGCAAGAGAAGCCATGGATGTCCCTGAGATCATGAGCCTGGATGAGTAGGAGGTCGATGGTGTCCTTGACAGTAATAGGGAAGTTTTGTAGAGGGGAGGGTTTGTGGGGGAAAGATAATGAGTTCCCTTTTGGGAATGTTGAGTTTTGAGATATTTACAATGCATCCATTTCAAGATGCCTAGAGGCTGATATAAGAATGGAGCTCAGGAAGGAGGTTAGGGATATTGTGAATCTGGGAATCAACTACATAAAAATGATAGCCTTATTGTTCCTTTTTTATACCTTCATCAAGGGTACTTTAATGTGTCTGTAGATAATTCTAATACAAATTTTGAAGAGCTGGAAAAGTAGGCACGTAGATCCATAGTTTCAGCCACTGTTATGTATTCTTAGTCATCTACTTTCTGGCTATTGTCCTTTTGGTAGTTGGTATACCCCTGATGCTGTGTGGCAGTCTTGTAGAGTTGGGGGATATAGGGTTGTTCAGCCTGGCTCCCTGCCCTGAATGCCCTCTGGGAGGACTCAGCTTGGTTTCACATTTCCTCCAGGCTGACTAGGCTAGGTCATTTCTTTCTGATTTTATAGTGAGATGGTGTGCTCATTGGGGTAGCTGTAGCATTTGAGATTCCTAATTTAGGGCTGCATTCAAATCAAAAGGCAGCACATTTTTTAATCCTGGCTTCATCCTCCACTTTAGTTTGTGGTTAGGCAGAGTCAGTGTTTGCTATTTCTTAAAGTGTAGGAGGAGGGAAGATCATTCCTGCAATATTTCTTTAGTAGCAGGCAACCATAGGGAACCTGTGTATTACCTTGCATACTTGCTGTTGACCCATTGAGGCTGGGGGGTTGGAGCAAGATGGGGTAGTGAATGAACTTTAAAGATTAATGTTCTCTGTCGTTGATGCACAAAAATTTTACCTTGTTGGTGTTCTGTCATCTTTGTTGTAATTACATTTGATATGTTGCTTTTTTTTTTTTGGAGGATTGAGGTGATTTGATTCGTTCTCTTGTTGGTCACATGACCGAAAACTCTGGCTCCATCAGTGTTAGTGTTCATTTTCTGCCTTTTTTTTGGTAATACAGTCAGGGATTTTCCCCACACTTTTAGTATCCTTTCCTCTTTCCAGAAATCTTGAGCATTTTAGATGCCTTAATGCCTGCCAAACCATGTGATCTTCAGCGGGAAGCTCCTCTGTTTGTATACTTGATCTAGGTTAGCTGTTTTCAGTCTCTGGTTTCCTTGATGCCATCTCTATTTCATCATGCAGTATATTTGGACAAATGTACTTGATAATGTGAAGAGTTATAAAAAATAATTGCAGGTCTTTCTTATTCTTCATCTGTTGCCCTCTTTATGGTTTTGTCGTTTAATATCCCTGAAATGACTTTACTCAGTCAGGGCTTTTAACAAGCTTCATTTAAACAATTTTTTTTCCTAGTCTTATGAGGCAATGCATTTATCATCTTCCATCATCTTCTACCATAATATTTTCATAATTAGTTTATGTTCTAAATCATTGTTTCCCTTAGCTGTCATATATCTTTCTTAGCAAGGAGAATCAACCTCATGAGTCGGAGTGAATAATGATATTCCCATTTCATAGATGAAGAAACAGGATCCTGGAGAGATTAAGTGGCTGGATGTTACAGCTAGTGTATGATGAAGCTGGGATTCACACTTAGGTCTTCTGATGACAAATTTGAATTTTGGCCTTCTCTGTAGTGCACTGTATTGCCGTGCTTTGCTACTGGTGACACTGGAAGAATTGGGTGATGTAGTAGATAGAGCACTGGAGTTGGAGTTGGGATTTGGGATCTGAACCCTGCTTTGGACACCTATTAACTGTGTGATCCTAGGTTAGGTATTTAATCTCTCTCAGCCTCAATTTTGTCTTCCATAAAATGGGGATAATAATGACTGTAGTAATCACCTTACAGGAATGATATATTGTATATGAAATGCTTTATAACCCTTAAAGTGTTATCTACATATCACATAGTTGGATGGACTGGTGTTGGGAGGGCTTTCTTAGTGTTAACCATCCCTTCCTTAAAAAGTTCTTACTAGATGGAAAACTCCTCACTGAGTGAACATGGGGTACACATTTGGGCCCAGGCAGGAACACCATTCTTTTCCTTTCCCTAGGACAGTGTATATCACCCACAGCATTTACCTTGCTTCACCCATTGTCCCCTAACTGTTGAAGCCCTTGCCTTACTCACCTAATATCACTCCCCACTGTCTTCATGAACTCCATTTCCTTAAGCCTTCTAGCTCATCCTCAATTCCTCTGCTTAGCTTTGGTCAGTCCTCTCCCTACTTCATTACCCTTCTGACCTAACCTCTACTTCTCCCTTTTGTCCTTTATCTAGGACTGTTTTTTTTTTAAAGGAATCGGGGTTAAGTAACTTGCTCAAGGTTACTTCTGGGTGTGGTGCTAAGTATCTGAGCCCGGATTTGATCCCCAGGTCATTCCGACACTGGAGCCGGTGCTTTTACTCGCTGAGCCACCTGGCCGCCCCTAAGCAATTGGGGTTAAGTAACTTGCTCAAGGTTACACAGCCAGGTGTTTCTGGGTGGGTGCTAAGTATCTGAGCCCGGGATTGGAGCCCTAGGTCATCCTGACACTGGAGCCGGTGCTCTTACCCGCTGTGCTACCTGGCCACTCCAGTCTAGGACTGTTTTGATTACTTCTCAAAGCCCTTACTCCTCTTAGACATTAATTTCTATGATTACATTTTTACGCTTATAATTTCCTTTTAGCATAGCTAAAAGGTAACTTTTTTTATTTGTTGTTTCAGATTCTGAGTTAAAGACTGAGAACAAGATATCCTATCAAGAAGAGGATATGTCAGAAGATATAGGATTACATGAAAGGATATCAGAAATACTTCTAAGGGTCATTCCTCAGAAATTTGGTTTTGGAGAAACTTGTGAATCAGAAAAAAAATTAGTGAGTCATCAGGGAAACTCTGAAGAGTTGATTTTTAGGGAACCTGTTTCCCTGGAGAAACATTTCAAGCCAGTAACTGTGACCCATAAGCAAAATCCCATGGAGGAAAGGAGCCTGGAATATAAGGAATTTTGGAGAGACTCCATTATGAATTCAGACCTTGATATACATCAAGGCAATATTGTAGGAGACCAATCCCATAAATGTAATATCTGTGCCCAAAACTTTGAATACATTTCTGACCTTACTCAGCACCAGAGAATTCACACTAGGGAGAAACCTTATAGGTGTGATGAATGTGGAAAAAGCTTTAGAAAAAGCTCACAACTTATTCAGCATCATAGGATCCATACTGGAGAGAAGCCCTATAGTTGTGAGGAATGTGGCAAAGCCTTTAGTCAGAGCTCTCAACTTATTCGACATCAGAGAACTCATACTGGAGAAAAACCATATAAATGTAGTGAATGTTGGAAAGACTTTAGTCAGAGAGCAAACCTTATTCAACATCAGAGCATTCACACTGGTGAGAAACCTTATGAATGTGATGAATGTAGTAAAGCCTTCAGTTTGAACTCACAACTTATTCGACATCAACGAACTCACACTGGAGAGAAACCCCACAAATGTAATGAATGTGGGAAAGCCTTCAGCCAGAGAGGAAATCTTATTCAGCATCAGATAACTCATACTGGAGAGAAACCCCATGAATGTAATGAATGTGGAAAAGGCTTCAGTCAGAGAGCGAACCTTATTCAACATCAGAGAACTCATAGTGGAGAGAAACCCTATGAATGTAATATATGTGGGAAAGGTTTTAGTTGGAGTTCGCGACTAATTCGACATCAGAGGACCCATACTGGAGAAAAACCCTTTGGGTGTGAGGAATGTGGTAAAGCTTTCAGTGTGAACTCAGAACTTATGTTACATCAGAGAAGTCATACTGGAGAAAATCCTTATAAATGTAATGAATGTGGGAAGGATTTCAGTAGGAGTTCAAATCTTATTCAACATCAAAGAATTCACACTGGAGAGAAACCTTTTATGTGTAATGAATGTGGTAAAGCCTTTAGTCAAAGAGCAAACCTTCTTAAACATCAGATAATTCACTCTGGAGAAAATTAACATAAGTGTAATGAATGGACAAAAGGTTTTTATAAAGAATATTTTTTGGATGTTGATAGTCAGCTTAGGTCATGAGAATAGCTGTTTCTCAGAAATCAGTTTAAACATCGATGTCTCAGAATTCATTGGAGAAAAACCCTGTTATGTGTCAGAAATGTGAAAACTCGTCAGAGCTCATAACTAAACTTCAGGAAATTCACACGAAAAGGAACATATTACTGTATTGACTAGAAATATGTTCAGATAGAATCCACATTTTAACATCAGAAATTTTGTATAAGAGAGATTTTTCTACCAATATGGGAGAATCTTGGTGTCATTGCAGCCTTTATTTAGGAATAGAGTATTCACACTGTAAAGTGATTTAGTCAGTGAAGAAGGCTGCAGACAGATTCAGTGAATTTGTCCAAAATCATAAGATCCTTTAGAGCAAGGCTATTTGGAGTTCTAGAGGTTATTGGAACCAGATTAGAAAAGCATTGTTAATCTGAGTTATCTAATAGAATTTGGAAATATCTTTGAAAATTGTTTTTGTTAAGGTGAGTATAAGGGTTTGAGGATACATTGGGACAGAGGTAGCTTTAGGTCTGGACGTAGAGAAGTAGGAGTACAAATAACCTTGGCTGCTGAAATGTGAAGTCTAGGGTCTTTGCCATTTGAAGTATGTGGCTCCCAGGGAGCAAGGTGAGAATTAAACTGTACCTAGTATCAGGGAAGACTGTCACATTGACCTTAATTATCCATAGTGAAAAACAAGATGAAAAAGGAAACTCATGAAAAAATTGGGTTTGACTGTAGCAGCAATATTAATTGCAATAATCTATGTGAATTGTTTATTATGTGTGCTTATTTACTAAGCATTACAGTAACAGTTATGTATAATATTAAACTTCAGATTAACATTGGTATAGAATAGATTGTATTTGAGAACACAACTGTGAATGTTGATCATAGGTGAACTTTTGTTGCTTGTGTAATCTTGCAACTTAAAACTATTAGAGGAAGCAAAAAATAGCTCACATTTATATAGCATTTTAAGATTTACAAAGTGCTTTCCTCACAACAACATTATAGGATTGTTTATGGACTGTATGGGATTTTTCCTTGTAAAACAGATCATCAAAGCCTACTTGTCATGAGCTATCTCTGAAGATATAGAATGAGATTTTTGATAATAATAGTAACAACTAACATTTTTTTAGTCTTTGGGGGTTTACAAGATACTTTTCTCCACAATTACCTGGTGAGGTAGGTAGTGAAAGTATTATTCTCAATGTATAGATGAAGAAACTGAAGCCCAGAGAGGTGAAGTAATAATAGTGATAACTGATATTTACAGGGTGCTTTAAAATTTGCAAAACAGTTTATCCAGATTATCATATTTGAGCTTCATTATAATCAGGTAAATTACTTTGATCATTTTTATTCCCATTTTACAGATAGGAAACCAAGGCTCTGAGCAGTTAAGTGATTTGCCTATGGTCACATATCTAGTTAGGGCTGGAATTTGAATTGGGTCTTCTGACTCCAGAGCAAGTGTTCTTTTCAACACATTGCACTAAGGAACATTTTTAAAAAATTTATTTTCAAACAGACATTTACATTCTCTTTTCCATTGCCTTCCCCTCTCTTCTTCCCCTTGAAAAAGCAAGAAAAACAATCTCCTATTACGAACTTGTAGAGCCAAGCAAAACAAATTTCCATGTTAGCCATATCCAGAAAGAAAAGAAAATAAACTTCAATCTGCTCTCAGAATCCATCAATTTCTATCTGGAGATGGATAGCATGTTTTATCATGAGTCCTTTGGGAGTGTGGTTGATTGTTTTCTTGATCAGAGTTCCCAAATCTTTGAAAGTTGTTTTTCTTTACAGTGTTGTTACTGTATAAATTATTTTGGCTCTGCTTACCTTATAATGTGTTAGTTTATACAAATCTCTTCAGGTTTCTCTGTACCTAACGCTGTCATTATTTCTTATAGCACGGTAGTATTCCAGCACATATACTATAACTTGTTCAAGCATTTCTTTGCCACCACAGAAAGAGTGCTATAAATATTTTTGCACATACAGGTCCTTTTCCCCTTTCTTTGATTTTTTTTTGGCTGGGGGAGGTATAGACGTAATAGTATCATTAAGTTAAAGGGTTTGCGCAGTTTAGATTTTGGGGCACATTTCCAAATTACTTTACAGAATGGCTAGACTAGTTCATAATTCTACCAACAGTGCATTAGTATTTCTGTTTTCCTAGCCACTTCAAGCATTTGTCTTTTTGTTGTTAGCTTTGTAGATGTAATAGGTATGATGTGGAACCCTCAGAGATGTTTTAATTTGCATTTCTCTAGTAGTCATTTAAAATTGTGTGTGTGTGTGTGTGTGTGTGTGTGTGTGGCTATTGATAGTTTAAATGTCTTCCTCTGAAAACTTCTTGTTCATATCCTTTGAGCATTTATCATTTGAGGAATGGTTCTTATTCCCTAAGGAGCATTCTTGGAATGGTGCACTTGAATGGGGTCTTGACTTTGTTCTATTTTTTTCAGTTGCATTCTGGGCTCTTATTGGAAGAGAAACAGAATGTTTTACTGTCTCAGTTTGCTTCAGAGCCAATAATGGCTGTCCATAAATAGCAGAGAGAGAGTTTAAGAGTTCTTCACCTGATAGCCCTCACTGTTCTACCCACACACATTTTCACACACTTGCTCGGTCTGGGCAGAGTTTATTGATGAGGATGGGGATGCTGTGCATGGGCTGTTAGAGGTATGGAATGGTGAGATGTACAGGAGGGAACTGACACTTTTTGTTGATTTTACCTTTGTAACATCTCATGCTCCCTTTTATCCTCTGGCACTGCCATTACCTCAGTAAAGGCCCTGATCACTTCATGCCTCAGTTATTGCAACAGCTTGCAGGTTGATCTCCTTGCTTCAGGTCTCTCCTCACTTCAGTCCATCCTCCACTCAGCTGCCAGTAAGCTTTCTAAAGTATGAGGTTGACCATGTCACCCTCAATTTAGTAAACTCCAGGAGTTCCTGTCACCTCCACGATGAAATATAAAATTTTCTCGTGTTAAAAGCTCTTTATAACCTAGTGCCTTCCTGCTTTTACAGTCTTTTTACACCATATCCCAGTGTACTCTGTAATAGTGACACTCTCCCTCCTTATTCTTTGTATAAGATACTTTATCTCCTGACTATAGCCATTTTCACTAGTTGTCTGTCATACCTGAAATTCTTTCCATCTTCCTCTCTGCTTCTAGACTTCTTTGCCTTCAAGTCCCAGCTCAAATTTTACTTTCTATAGGAAGTCTTTCATAATCCCATTTAATGTTGGTGCTTGGGGTAGCTAGATGGCATAGCGAGTAGAGCACCGACCCTGTAGTCAGGAGGACCTGAGTTCAAATGCAGCCTCAGCCACTTAACACGTATTAACTGTGTGACCTTGGGTAAGTCACTTAACCCCAATTGCCCTGCTTTCCCCCTTCCTAAAGTTGCTGCTTTTCCTCTGTTGATTATCTCTAATTTATCCTACATATGTCTTGTTTGTATATAATTGTGTGTTGTCTACCCCATTAGACTGTGAGCAGCTTGAGTAGGGAGTGTCTTTTACCTTTACATCCCCAGCACTTAGTATGGTGTTTGGCACATATAATAGTGCTTAATAAGTGCTTTTTGACTACTAGGTCATTTTCAAATACTACTGTTTATGCAACATACCTCCCCCCTTCTCTGTTCCTGTCCTTGTACAAATCTTTATTATCACCCATCTGGATTAATGCAATAGTTTCCTAATGTGACTTACCCTCTCCAATCCAACCTTGATGCCATTGCCAACATCCCTTTTAAGTACAGATCTGATTATGTCACTTCCCTAATCAAAAATCTTCAGTGACTATCTTTAGCATATTGACAAAAATTCAGACTCTTTACCTTGGACACTATTTACTGCTCTCCCGTGTCTTCCCTGTTCCCCCTCCCCATGCTTTTCCTTATACTTTGAAATCTTTCTTCTTTTCATCCATCCTTTAAAGCCCATTTTAAATGGCACCTCCAGGAGACCTTTTCTAATGTGGTCCCACCCAAATTTCATATATTTTGCTTGCCCCAGTGGACCACTGTCATATTGAATTCAGAGGTCACTAACAGGAAGGAGGTTTCTTGAATTTGATGCATTTAAAAAATGAGATCAGTTTCTCTTGCCCATTTCATTTCCTTCATTTGGCAGCAAACACCTCTTTATTTTTTTTAAGCAATCGGGGCTAAGTAACTTGTTCAAGGTTACATGGCCAATTATTTCTGGGTGTGGTGCTAAGTATCTGAGCCCGGATTTGATCCCCAGGTCATACCGACATTGGAGCTGGTGCCCTTTACTTGCTGAGCCACTTGGCTGCCCCTAAGCAATTGGGGTTAAGTAACTTGCTCAAGGTTACACAGCCAGGTGTTTCTGGGTGGGTGCTAAGTGTCTGAGCCCAGGATTCGATCCCCAGGTCATCCCGACACTGGAGCCAGTGCTCTTACTCACTGTGCTACCTGGCTGCCCCAAACACCTCTTTAAATGGACCCTTTCTCTTTATTAGATGGGGGCGGGGGAAGAAAACCTATCCACATGACTTAAGTGTCTAAAGGAAATTAATTAAAGGATATTCTTTATGGGTATGTGGGATACTCAGCCACCAAATCTGTGTCCACATTGGAGCATATGGCAACTCCAAAAATAACTTCCCAGTTTTCCCTTTTTGTATAAGAAAAAGTTTCATCTCTGATGTGTCAGAAATGCTCCCTTTGTAGAAAAAGTGGAATTCCTGGGTGATCATTAGTGGAACAAGGTCATTTGCTATTTCCTCCCAGATCCAGGTTTTGGAATCTTTGAATGCAGTAATTGTTTGAAGGAGAATGAGGATGTGAAAGTGGAAGGTTCTCTGATTTGTTCAAGGAATTTGGGGCATCTAGGTGGCACAGTGGATAGAGAGCTGGGCCTGGAGTCAGAAAGACTTAATGAGTTCAAATATGGTTTCAGATATTAGCTGTGTGACCCTGGGCAAGTCACTTAGCCCTGTGTGTCTCAGTTTCCTCATCTGAAAAAGGAGCTGGAGAAGGAATTAGCAAACTACTCCATTATGTTTGCCAAGGAAACCCCAAATGAGGTCGTGGAAGGAAAGCTATGGCAATAGCTTTACTAAAAGCAAAAACATCACTTTGTTGACATAATTCCATATATTCAAAGCTATGGTTTTTCTAGTAGCAATGTATAGCTGTGAGATTTGAATTATAAGTAAATATGAGAATCAGAGAATCTATGCTTTTAAATTGTGGTGCTGGAGAAGACTTGAGAGTCTTTGGAAGCAAGGAGATCAAAGAAGTCAATACTTAAACTAATTCAGACTGTTCACTGGAAAGTCAAATGCTGAACCTGAAGCTTAAATACTTTGGCCACATAATAAGAAGACAGGACTCATTGGAAAATAACTCATCCTGGAAGAGATTGAAGGCAAAAGGAAAAGGGGATGACAGGATAAAATGGATTGATAGTGTCATGGAAGCAATGAACATGAGTTTGGATAGACTTTGGGAGATATTTGAGGATAGAAGGGCCTGGCATGCTATGGTCCATAGTGTCATGAAGAGTTGGACATGACTGACCAATGACAACCACTTGACACATAAGAGGTTAGATAAGCTTTGATTGAAGCCACTATGGGATGGTCTCGACACAAATACTTTGTTGAGTTATTAAGAAAAGATGAGAAAACCTTTGTTAGTTTTAGTGGAGAAAGCAAAAAGCACAAGATAACAGAAGTTACCTATAATTAATTACCTGGTAAGTATCAGGTAATGGCCTTATGTTAGTCTCTTAAGTGAGGGATCAAAGTCTCTAGAGGACCATGCGATTGTTTTTCCCCCCTTGAGAGTCTACATGTAATATGCTGACTCAGAATTCATAATGAGAAGGAGAATAAACTTAATGTAGCCAAAGATCTTAATGAAGGGATAAAGACCTACTTATTAAATAGGGCTATGTTTATGTGTGTGAACATGAATGAATGTGTTCTGTACTGAACAGTATATTATTCTTGTAGAAAAGATGGCAAGATACAGAATAGGTGGGAATATAGTTAAATGGATTCAATACCATCTGCTTAGCTAGACTCGGGGTAGGTGGAACTTGTCTAATGATTCAGTGTCTCCAGTAGATTTCCCTAGGGATCTACATTTTCCTCTGTGATTGACGTTTTTATCAGTGACTTTTTAAAAGCACAAATGGCATACTCCTCAGGTTTGAAGATAACACAAAGGTGGGAGAGATACATACTGGTTGACAGTCAAGATTCAAAAGGATCTTCATAGGCAAGAGTATTGGACTGAATCTAATAAGATGAAATTCAATGGGGATAAATGTAAAATTTTTTCTTGTACCAAAAAAATAATCCTCGTAAGTGTAACATGGAGAATGTACAATTAGACAACAGTTATGAAAAAGATCTCAGGGTCTTAATGAGCCACAAGTTCAATAACAGACTTTGTATGGTGCTTCAAGTTTTGCGAAGTGGTTTATGTATCATCTTGTTTGTACTTCATAACAGTCCTGTGAGGTGGGTATGACAAGTATCATTCTCATTTTTCAGGTGACATTGAGGATCAGACTTGTCTGGGATCATACAGTCAATAAATGTCATAGATTAGAAAACTAGACCTTCCTGAGCCCAAATCCAGAACTCCATAAGAACATGCTGCTCTAAATACTGATGTGTTTCACTTCCTAAGTATACCAGTTTATCAGCTGTTGGACATAGATCATGCATTTAGAATACCACCAGTTAATGTTTATAGATAGTTCAAAGTTGTATCACTTGCTACCTTTTCTAATGTTTCACCATCACCATTGCATTCATGGAAAAGGGGCACATATGACAAGGCCATTTTCTTGTTTTTCTTTGTTTTATGGATTGCCATGGCAAAGAGTTCATCATGTATTGGCTAGCCTATTGGTGATGATTTCTTCCATATTAAACTATACATAGTCTCTCCATATTGGTCTACCAAGTGCTCAAACACACCCAGGGTCACCTCCATTCAAGAATGAGACATCAGAGTAGGATTTTTATGGAGTCAGCACTAATGTCTTAACCCCAAAAAGTCAGTATAATCTTGGGCTGCATGAAGGGAAGTATGCCATATAAAATATCGAGGTGCTGGTGCCATTACCCTTCTTCCTTTGTCATACTGTTCTAGGTACCATGGTTTAAGAGGATATTGATATGCTGAAGACTTTCTGGAGGAGGGCAATCTGTGTGGTTTCCTATTAGGACTCCATGTCTTATTAGGAGAACCAGGAGTGGGCTATGTGCCCCAAATCCAGAGAGGATAGAATATTCAGGAGAAGGTAGTTAACAATGTTAAGTGAAGTACATGGGTCAAGAAGGATGAGAATGAAGAGGCTTCAAAGTATCTTTTTCTTTAAAATGTATTCTTTATCTCTGTAAGAAAATAGCAATCTTTAAAAATTCTGAGTTCTAAAATCTGTCCCTACTTCAAGCCTACCCCCCCCACTTCCATGAGAAGTCAAGCAATAGGATATCAATTTGACATGTCAAATCATGCAAAACATATTTCTGTATTAGCCGTGTTGCAAATAAAGTGAGAAAATTGTACTTCAATTTGCATGCAGAAATAGAAGCCTTCCCAGGTTTTTCTGAAACCACCCCTCTTGTCATTCTTGGAGCACAATAGTATTCCATCACAATCATATACCACAGCTTGTTCATCCATTTCCCAGTTGATGGGGATTCCCTCAATGTCCAATTCTTTGCCACTACAAAAAGAGCTGCTCTAAATATTTTTGTACACGCAGACCCTTATCCTTTGATCTCTTTGGGATACAGACCTAGAATTGTGATTGCTGGGTCAAAGAGTATGCAGTTTTATGCCCTTTGGGCATAATTCCAAATTGTTCTCCAGAATGGTTAGACCAGTTCCCAAAAAGGTAGCTATTTTCCAACATCCACTCCAGCGCTTGTCATTTCTCATATGGATGAGGTGGTGTCTCAGAGTTGTTTTCATTTGAATTTCTCTGATCAGTAGTGATTTGGATAATTTTTACGTGACTACAGATAATTTTTTTTTTCTGAAAACTTGCCTGTTCATATCCTTTGACCACTTATCAAATGGGAATGGTTCTCCTTTTTATAAATTTGACTCAGTTCCATACATAGTTGAGAAATGAGGCATTTGTCACAGAAACTTGCTGTAAAAATCTTTTATATTACTTCATTGTCAATGGCACCTCCCCCCGCCCAATGTAATTTCTCTGCTTATTCTTTTAATTAGGTCTATTTTTGCTTAATGTTTTTACTTTAACTTTTACTTTACTGGGCCTCTATTTTAACTCTGCATTGTCTTTCTGTTTCAAGTGTGTCTCATGTAAACAATATCTTGTTGGATTGTGCTTTCCAATCCATTCTGCTGTCCACTTCAGTTTTATTGGTGAGTTAATACCATTCACATACATAGTTATGGTTACTGTATTTCCTTCTATCCTATTTTCTTCTGTTTATCCTTCTCTCTCTTCACCCTGTCCCTCCTCAAAAGTCTCTCTTACTTCTGATCACTACCTCCCTTAATTTGGCTTCCTTTTAGTCACCCCTTTTCTCTTATCCCCTTCCTCTCCTAGTTCTCTGCTGGGTAAAATAGATTTCTATACTCAGCTGAATATATATATTCCCTCTTTGAACCAATTATGTTGAGGGTGAAGTTCAAGTATGGACTGCTGTCCCCATTTCCCCTTCCATTGTAAAAGCTCTTTGCCTGTCTATTTTATGTGAGATAATTTCCCCTATTCTCCCTTTCTCCCAGTATCTCTCTCACTCCCCCCTCCTTTATTTTTTACATCATCCCAAAATAATTGACTCATACCTTTGCCCTCTGTCTATATATACTCTTTCTAACAGCCATAATGCTAAAGTTTCTAGGAGTCACATGTACAGACAGTTCTTACTTTATGTAAATTTGCATTAGGCAAATTTGACTTTACATAAAGAATTCTGAAAGAAATCCACATTCCAAAAAACCTATGTTAACTTTATAGTACTGTGCTTTCTCTACTACTGCCCCTCAACTCAGTACTCCATAGCCTCCCCCTCCCCCAACACCAATACCAGCACTAACACCACCACCAACAACCACCTAAAAGAGAAAACCCTCCAAGTGAATGCAGAACTGATGAGTGGAGAGCCTGCTACTGCTGCACTGTGGGTTTTTTCTTGAGACCTCCAGCACTGAGAAAGGGGACCTTGCCCTACTCTGCCTACCCATCTGCCAGGGGCCACTTGATGCCAGCATCAAGTGTGATCAAAGATGTGAGAAAGATAAACTGGGCCAGGCGGGCAGTTCAGGATAGAACTCCATTTATATATACTCTCAATTAGATTTTTATAGAGCAAAGAGACAAAGAAGGTAACTATGGGTCACTAAATTTTCTATTACTGCTTTGTTCAATTCCATGATGTCAGGCATGAAGGCTATCATGTCCTTGACACATGTATAGTAGCCAAATATATTAACAATCTTGTGGTGAGCTAACACCTTCTGACTAATATCCCAGAACAGGGTAGAGCCCTAGATCTCAGGCTATCAGGCAAGTTCTCTTATGCTGCCATATCACTAGGAAAACCTGGAGCTGGCTTCAAGGAACTACCTGAATCCTGGATCAGATGTTTTGGCTCCCTGCATCTCCCCCCTTTTTCGAAAATAGTTTAACGGCATGTACGTCAGTGCCTAAAGCCTTGACATTACGGGACATCATTTGTATGTCCAAATTCATGGTCCAAATATACAAAAGGTTAATATAATGATTAATATAGGAAGCAAGTGCATACTCAGAGCCAATATGTTCTGAAATGGAGGGATTTTCTTTAATGTGTCAAGAACTGTCTTTGCTACTCCTTCCTTCTGGGTCAATCCCAGGGATCTCACTACGTTCACCTATCATTGATATCTGATGGAAAGCCTCCATTTCCGTGGTGATATTGGAACCGTGCCACGCTCCCATTAAGCGGGCTCTAATCCTGTCCCATGTAATGTTGGTCTGGGAGAGATTATATAACTGGGGGTGACACAAATATATGTATATCTGTAGTCACATCGTAGACATAACTGAGTCTTAAGTGTCTCTACCTCATCTCCTATATATAATGTAGACTGTTCTAATAAATCAGTTTTTGTGTGGGTGTCCTGATTTTTTTTTCCTGTTATCTGAAATGCTGTGGACAAGTTTTTTGCAAGTTCCTCAGCATGCTGAGCAGTATGAATTGTGGATTGTAAAGACACAGCCGAAAGTGTAGCAGTGGTAACTAAAGTAACTAAGCATATGATCCCTAATAATAACAGCCCTATGAAACGCTTTTTTTCCTGTAAAGTTTTACTGATTAAACTTAAGCTATGCTGTCCTGCAGATTGGTACCAAGCATGAGATAAATTAGTGGGAAAGACAGCAAAAGACGGTTCTACTATTATTACATACTCTAGTAATACATTGTGTGAGATTACAATTTTTACAAGTAACATTCCAAAATGAATTCTGACCTTTAAGAGATATTCATACATTTCCAAGTACTATTGGAGCAGTCAGTATAAATAGAAGCGGTTAGAAATGCTTGGGGTGTTTTTAAATGTGCCACAACTATAGATTTGCTGCCTTCTAAAAACAGACAACCTTCAATTATTCCCATGAAGGCAGTGTGGTTGATGATTTCTAGAACAGCAAAAGTTCTCCAAAGTCCTGGAAATTCTCAACCATCAAGTGTCTGTATTAAGTCCTCTGGAAAAGCTCCGATAAAAGCATCACTAGGTATTTCGTTTTTTTCCTGTATCCCCCCAATTCAACAATGTAGAACAAGAAGGACAGTTTACAGTAATGTTCTCTGGCCTTTCTAAATGACATTTATCCCAAGGTGGAAAGTGAGGCCATTTCCTCCTGTTATTTTGACAGGGAGGGACAGAAGGCTATTGTACGAAATTGGATGTGGTGGTGCATTTAACGGTCAATTTCTTTACTTGCCAGTACACTCTGGATCCTTCCAAGTATCATGAACCCACATTTCTTTAGCTACAAGCTTAATACATGGTGCCGGGCAACGTTCATGATTTCAGAAACAGACGTGTGTGGCAAGTGCAGAGAAATTATACCTTTGAGAATAATTCATTGGAAACAGGTATGCCTGTCCCCCCCAAAACTGGGTGTTGTTAGTATATATTTCTCCTATCTTATCTGCCCAAAGTAATCTTGAGCCAGGGAGGGAAAGGAAAGTACAGGACTGGGCTCCCTCCACCCATAGTCAGTGAAAGTGTGGCCAAAGCAGCCATAAGGGTCCCCACAGGCTTGGATCAAGACTTTCTGGAACACTGTTTATTCTGGGTTCTCTGCTTCCTTCTTTTTGTCTGTCGTCCTCTTCTTATTTTGCGACCCTGTAGTCTCAGCCTCCCCATCTTGTCCGCCAAGAAACTCACATCTGTCTACTTTCTTGTCTGGTATCCACACAGGTTTTTCAGCTTCTGGAAAGACACAAGCAAATCCTCGCCCCCAAGTTAACAGTGGGTCAGGACCACTCCATTTATGAGTTAAGGGGCCTTCCACATTACCTGTGCTTTAATGTTATCTTTACTTACTGCTGGGGTTCATCCATCTTTAATGTCAAAAATTTATAGTATATGACGCTAAATCTGTATTCCTTCTTGAATAGCCTTTGCCCACATACTCTCCTCCTTTTTGTTTATCTAAAAATGTTTTTATGTCCCTATTTCGTCGTTCGACTATGGCTTGTCCTGTAGGATTGTATGGGATACCTGTAGTGTGTTTAATGGAAAAAATGCTGCAAAAGCTTGACTAGTATAACTGGGAGCATTATCAGTTCTTATTTCTTTAGGGGTACCTAAGAGTGAAAAACAATGGAACAAATGGTCAATAATGTGATGTGTTGCTTCTCCTGACTGACTGTAGCTACAGTATATGAAGAGAAAGTGTCTACTCTTACATGAATATATTGTAGGTTTTTGAAGGCAGGATAATGAGTAATATCCATTTGCCAAAGATTATTGGGGTGTAAGCCTCTAGGATTAATGGCTGCGGAAGAGGGGGTAGGTATGTGTGGAAGGCATTTTGTGCATTACTTAACTATTTGTTGGGCTTGTTCACAAGTAATATGAAATTGTTTAACTAACATTTTTGCACCTTGATGAAATAGGTCATGTGCTTTTTTTGGCTGAGTGAAGAGATAAAGGAAGAAGTGTCAGATAAGTTTGTATGGTCAACTTATCAGCTATAGCATTCCGTTGTTGAATGGGCCCAGGGAGAGATTTGTGAGTCAACATGAGAGATATAAAAAGAGTGTTTCCTATTTCTTACCACCAGTTGCAACTGAAAAAAATAATTGATATAGCTCTTGATTATTGGAATACCTGATATTTGCTGTCTCAATGTTCTTTACAGTATTAAAACTATTTGCTATCAGTAAAAACATTAAGGGGTTGAGGTTGTTCTTTTAAAAGACATATAATAATGAACATTTCATTCTTTTGGGTAGATGAAAAAGGAGTAGAAATAACTTTTAGTCTTAGGGGGAATGAAGCCACCTGTTTGTCTATAGCATCAGTAAAAGTGTTATCTGCTTGTAAAAGAGGAAAGGAAGATGTTATTTGGGGAATGACCCATTGTTGATTGGAAACGAATTGTAAAATAGGGTATTCATTTGTATTATCTAAAGGTCCCTGATACAGGGTTAAAAAAATTTGCCAAAAGGTATCTTCTTTGATTAGCATTTCTATTTGAGCTTTAGTATAAGGTTGATGAATATGGACAGGGGGAGAGCCTAAAATGGTGATTACACATTGTATAGCTTTATACATTAACATAGCTACTAGTTGAGGATAGATGACTATAGTCTTTTGGTGTTGATATGAAAGATAAACCCATTCTAAAATATTTTGTTGTTGATGTATGGCCCCCAAAGGGGGTGCCTAATATAGTAATTTCTACAGAGATAGTAGTGTCTATTCAAGAAACTTGGCACTGCTGAAAGGCATTTTCAATAATTTTAAATTGTTTTTTCTGCCTCTTTTGTTAGGGTTCAAGGGGAATGGAGGCTGGGTCTCCCCTTAGAGTATCAAATAAGTGTGTTAGTTGGTATGTTACAACCTTAAGATATGGATGTATCCAATTTATATCTCCTAATAATTTTTGAAAGTCACTTAAAGTTTTTAAGTTTTCTCTTCTAATTTGCATTTTCTGAGGCTCAATAATGTTATCTCTCATTTTATGTCCTAATAATTGTATGGAGGTCACGAGCTGAGTTTTATCAGGGGCTATGACTAGCCCATATTGAGATAGACTAACCTGAGTGGCTTGGAGTATTTGTTTTAAAATTACTTTTGAGAGGTGTGTGTGCACACAAAATGTCATCCATGTAATGGATGAGATATGCGTGGGGATATTGGTCTCTTATAGGTTGTAATGCCTGAGCAATGAATTTTTGGCACATGGTAGGACTATTTTTCATCCCTTGTGGGAGCACCTTCTATTGATATCGATCATGGGGAGCTCTTAAATTAATTGATGGAAGGGAAAAAGCAAAATAAGGACAATCATCATCATGAAAAGGGAATAATATAAAAACACTTTTAAATTGATTATTCACAAAGGCCATTCTTTTGGAATCATAGAGGGAGCAGGGAGGCCTGGTTGAAGGGCTCCCATGGTTTCCATTCTTTCATTTATTGCTCGAAGGTCAGTGAGCATTCTCCATTTCCCTGATTTTTTCTTTATAGCAAAAATAGGGGAGTTCCAAGGACTGTTGGAGGGTTCTATATGGCCTAAGGAAAGTTGTTCTAGTATAATTTCTCTAAGTGCTTGTAATTTTTCTGTTGTTAAGGGCCACTGTTCCACCCTTATAGGGTTACCCTCCTTCCACATAATTTTATCTGCTCTATGTATCTTTCCTGGAGGTGCAACAGTGGTCCATCCTAAAAACGCTACTGTGTCTGAATTATTACATCCATGCCTTGAAGTATGTCCCTTCCCCATAAATTGAGTGGTAATGTATCACATGACTTAAAAAAAATTTTTTAGAGGGCAATTGGGGTTAAGTGACTTGCCCAAGGTCACATGGCTAGTTTTTGTGTTAAGTGTCTGAGGTCAGATTTGAACTCAGGTCCTCCTGACTCCAGGTCCAGTGCTCTATTCACTGCACTACCTAGCCGCTCCTAAGTGGTAATGTATCTAAGATGTAAGGTTGAAAAATCCCAGATCTACGGTCCTTTTCCCATTTTAGCCACTTGGAACTCTGCTGAGAAACTGCTATTGTTCCAATACCAGTGAAAGGGCTAGCTCCCTGTTGGATGGGCCAATTTGAGGGCCAGTATTGTCTTGCAATTACTGATCTATCTGCTCCAGTATCAATTAGCCCATTAAATTATTTTCCCTCAATTCTCATTTTCATTTCTTTTTTTTTTATCAAATGCTTTATTAACTTTTAGTTTACATCATTCATTTCCGAAAGATTTTGAGTTACAAATTTTCTCCCCATTTTCCCCCCTACCCACCACCCCAAAATAGCGATTCCACTGGATATCCCCTCCTCCAATCTTCTCTCTCCTATATCTTCTCCCATACCCCCTCCGACTTTCCAGTAGGGCATGGTGGATCTCTATGCCCCAGTGCCTATATATCTTATTTCCCAGTCACATGTAAGATAATATTAATAATAGTATATATATATATATTTATATATTTAAACATTTGATTTTAAAGCTTTGAATTTCAGATTCATTCCCTTCCTCCCTCGTCATCCACCCTTACTGGAAAGATAAGCAATTCAATATAGGTTGTACATGTGTGGCTATGCAAAACACTTCCATAGTGTTTTGGATATATTGTATCCAAATATATTTGGATATATTGTAAAAGACTGACTATATTTCCCTCCCTCCTATCCTACCTCCCACTTGTTCTATTCTCTACTTTGATCCTGTCCCTTTTCAAAAGTGTGTGTTTCCAACTTCCCTCCCCTTCAGCCTGCCCTCCCTTCTGTCATCCCCTTCCCCCCTACTCTCCTATAGGGTGAGATACCTTATTTAGTGTGTATGTCATTCCCTCCCTAAGCCAAATTCAATGAGAATAAGGTTGACCCATTCCTTTTTGCCTTCCTGTTCTTCCCCTCCATTGTGACAATTTTCCTTCGCCTCTTCTATATGAGATAGTTTACCCCATTCCGTCTTTCCCCATCTCCTCTCATTATTTATTTTCATTTATGATTAAGATTCAGAAATGGTCTGTGCCCCAAAATCTCCGATTGTACTTTCTCCTGAACTACCAAACCCTTGGCTTCCTAAGGCTCTTTTTACATATCGTCCCATTGTTTTATAGGGAAGTACAAGCAGTTGTGCCACCCAAGTTCCTTTCGTTATCATATCTTGAACATCGGGGGTGACATTAGCCAGAACAATAATTTTTTCTAAAAAAAAATCACTGTATCACTCTGGGCATGATGACTAGGCCTTGGAGAGAGAGACCACTATGTGCTAAAATCAAGCCTACATGTTGAGAAGGTAAAGGACCAAAAATCCCTGTTGGTATAGTGTGGCCTGTATCCGCACAATGGAGACATCAGGAAAACTGAGTCCTGCACTTCCAGGAGATGCATGATAAAGATCCTGGATGGTTAATTTGGAGGGAGAAGAGTATTCTTTTGAGACTGTCTGAGGTTCTGCAAAGCTCAGGGCTGCCCTGATTATTTGGAAGGGCTGGTATTGGCCCCTTTTCTGGTTTCCCAACAGGGGATTTCCCTCTCTCTGTTCTGGAGTGACATTCTGAAGCCCAATGATTCCCTTTCTTACATCTTGGACATGGTGGGGAGGGCAAGTATCTTTTAGAAGAAGGGTTTGAGTTTTTATTTCTCCCTTCCCAACAATCTTTCTTAAAATGCCCTTTCCTTCCACATGTGAAGCATTGCTGTGCTTTTGAATTTGTGCCTCTTCCTCCTCCCATAGCTGCTGCCAATACACTGGTGCTAAATGAAGCTGTCCTCACATTTTGACATTTCCCTAATGGTCATATTTTTTTCTTCCCCCTGCAAGAGCCTGTTTATGATCCTGATTACAATTTTCTTGAACCAATTTCTGTGGGATAATATATCCTACACCTCATTGGATTGCCATGGTCAGTCGACTAACAAATTGTTCAAATGTCTCTTGGGGTCCTTGCATAATTTTAGTAAAAGAAGTTGTTCTTATTGTTCTTATCAGGCAACTTCATCCAAGCTGTTTTGGCTGCATTCATAATCTGCTCATAAGCCTGTATATCATATCTAAGTTGAGGGTTTAGCTTTGATAAATTTGCTATGCCGTGAGCATTTCAAAAGTGATTCTTAAATTAGCCCTTTCATTTCTCTTTGCCTGTTATGAACATAACTCAAAGAACTATGTTTTCCACAGTAAATAATATCTAAGGCTGTTTTTGCAATGGTATACCAATCTATTGTGCAAAGAACAGCTTGTGCTATAGTCTCAACCAATGCCAGAACATAGGGGCTAGTTGGTCCATAATCTGTAGACCCACGTTTTAATTCTTTTAATATTTTAAGATCTAAAGCAGCATGTTCTCGTCTAGGTTGTCCTGGGTTATTGGGGTCTGGGGTCTTGAGAACTGGAACTGCTCTAAGTCTCTATAGGGGAACATCTTCCCCATGTTCTTTGGCTTGCTTTACAGTTTGTTGCCCTGGGATAAGAGTGTCTTCAAAACCCTTTTTATGTGTTGCAAATGGGGGCAGTAGAGGAGGAAAAGGCAAATCATTTTCTGGTTCAACAAAATGTGGGGGTAGAGGGGCGGAAGGTTCAGGGAAAAAGGGATCATTAAGCAAATAGTCAGGCCCTACTGAAGCATCCTTTTTAAAGACCTTTAGTGTTAATGGTACGCAGTGTGGAGGCGTTAAACAGATTTTTAAGATATTCCATATTGGAGAGGCTAGGTGGTGCAATGGATAGAGCACCAGCCCTGGAGTCAGGAGGACCTGAGTTCAAATGCAGCCTCAGACACTTAACACACAAAAACTAGCCATGTGACCTTGGGCAAGTCACTTAATCCCAACTTCCCTCCAAAAAGGAAAAAAAAAAAGATATTCCATATCGAGAAGGCTTCTACCAGAAAAGTTATGACCCTCTTCGTAATACCTCTCACTCATTTGTTTGTCTACTATCTCCCATCTTTCTAAGTTCCCTCTTGTGGAAACCACGGGCAACATTTATCTACACAATCAAGGAACTGGTCTAGTTGTTGTCCTGTGATCAACAGTCCCTGTTCCTTTACTAGTCGTTTTAACAGCTCAACATACTGTTCCCTGTCTTTAAATTATACCCACCCATCTTGGTCAAGATTCCCATTTCAGCCTGGTGAAACAAAATAACTATTACCTTGTGTACCCTTACTTTGTGTACTTGTGTATCCTTACTTTGTGACTTTTGGAGCTCCAGTGAACGTAAGGGCAATCTCCACAGTGACCTTCCTTTCAGGTCCCTATGTGCCCCATGTTGGGTACCACTTGCCAGGGGCCACTTGATGTCAGCATCAAGTATGAGTGAAGACATGAAAAAAGATGAACTGGGCCAGGCAGGTAGTTCAGGATAGAACTCCATTTATTGATACTCTCAACAAGATTTTTATAGAGCAAAGAGACAAAGAAGGTAACTATGGATCACTGTATTTTCTATTACTGCTTTGTTCAGTTCCATGATGTCAGGCAGATGAAGTCAGGCAGAACTTGAAGGCTATCATATCCTAGATGTATAGTATCTAGATGTATTAATAATCTTGTAGTGAGCTAACACCTTCTGGCTAATATCCCAGAACAGGGAAGAGCCCTGGATCTCAGGCTATCAGGCAAGTTCTCTTATGCTGCCACATCACTAGGAAACCCCAGAGCTGGCCATAAGGAATGGCCACATCACTAGAAAAACCCAGAGCTGGCTCCAAGGAACTACCTGAATGATCAGATGTTTTGGCTCCCTACACCTATCTACATGTTTGGCCCCTGTGTGTCTGCCATTTGTTTGCAATCAGGTTCTGAATGTCTATCCCTGGCCCCCATGTATTGCCTGTCCTCTCCTGTCTGTGTCTGTCTCCCATGTATCTTCCCCCAACATGTTCTTTTTCTCAGTTCCAGCCAATTCCCCACGTGTCTGGACCCAGCCCCACATATTTCTGTTCTCTGGGGGCAAATTCACATTACATAAAAATTGTTTTATGAGAGGACCGTGAAATGTTCCACTTAATGTAAGTAAGAACTCTCTGTATCATCTTCCCATATAAGAATGTAGATATTTTAACTTTATTGAGTCTCTTATTATTTTTCTTTCATCTTTAACTTTTTGTCCTCTTGATTCTTGTGTTTGAATGTAAGATTTTCTCTTCATTTCTGGTCATTTTTTTATCAGAAATTCTTGAAGTCCTCTATTTAATTAAATATCCATCTCCTCCCCCTCCTTCAAGGACTATACTTAATTTTGCTGGATAGGTTATTTTTGGTTGCAATTCTAGTTTCTTTGCTTTCTGGAATATCATATTCTAAACCCTTCATTCCTTTAATGTGGAAACTGCTACATCTTCTGTGATCCCGACTATGGCTCCATAATATTTTAACTCTTTCTTTCTGGCTGCTTGCAATATATTTTTTTCTGGACCTGGGAGCTCTAGAATTTGTCTATAATATATAATGCAGTCATTTTTATTTTGGGGTATCTTTCAGAATTTTGTGGATTCTTTCAATTTCTGTTTTATCCTTTAAATCAAGATCTCAGGGCAGGTTTACTTTAAAATTTCTTGAAATATGATGCCTAAGCTTCTTTTTTGATAGTGGCTTTCAGGTAGTCCAAAAATGGTTTAATCTCTAATGTCTAGGTCAGTTGTTTTTCTGATATTTTACATTTTCTTCTATTTTTTTTTCATTTTTGTGACTTATTTCTTTACGTCTCATGGAGTCATTAGCTTTCACTTACCCAATTCTAATTTTTAAGGAATTATTTTCTTCAGTAAGATTTTGTGCCTCCTTTTCCATTTGACCTACTTTTCTTTTTAAGGAGTTCTCTCCTGCCCCTGCCCTCCCCCTGAATTTTTGTGCCTTATTATCTTTTGGTCATTTCTGTTTTTTAAGATGTTGTTTTCTTTAGAATTTTTTGTGCCTCCTTTACCAAGCTAATTTTCTTTTCATATATTTCTTGTATCACTGTCTTTTCTTTTCCTGTTTCCCCCCCTCTTGTCTCTTTTTTTAGCTCTTCTAGGAATTTTTGTTGGGGTTCTGTCCAGTTAGCATTTTTTTCTAACCTTTGAGACTTTACTTGTAACTGTTTTCTGACTTTTTCTGAGTTTGTTTCTTGGTCTTCTCTGCCTTTATAATAGATTTTTATGGTCATTTTTTGTTTGTTTGCTAGTTATTTCATTCTATTTTTAAACTTTGAACTTTATGTTAAAATTGGTCTCTGCTCCCCTGGGAATGGGAAGGCACTATCCAAAGCTTCAGACTTTTTCTTGCTGCTGTTTTCAGAGGTATTTCTGGGAAGCTACAAGTTTGTGGTGCTTTCTAGGTGGTATTTTCCAGGGAAATGTGTGGTCACTGCTCTCCTGGTCTATGCTCTGGTCTTTATCCAGGAAGGGCCTTTGTTCCTCTGCATTCACAAGCACTAGTGTTCCTTTCAGTCCTGGGACTGTGATCAGGTCCCATGTTCTCCTGCAGCTTCAAGCACTAGTGCTCCTCTCTGCCTTGGAACTGTGACCAGGGCCCTTTCTCCCTTGTGACTGACCACAAGCACTCTTCTCTGATCTAGAACTGCCACCCAGAATTGTGTATGGGCAATAGGGTTGCCAAAGAGTGCCAAGTCTTACCCCTGTGCTAGCAAAGGTTCCCTGTAATCTCTAGCTGATCCATTGTCCTACCCTTCACCATCTCTGTGCTGAGAGCTGCTGCTGCTGTGACTAGCTCTAAGGCTCAGTGCTGGTGCCCTGCTCCTGTGTCACAGACTTCTCTTGCTGACTTCCTAAGTTTTCTTAGGCTGGAAACAATGTCTCATCGTCACCTTTTATTGGTTCTGTTGCTCCAGAACTCAATTTGAGGTATATTTTAAAATTCTTTGGAGGGAAATGTGCCTCTGCAGTTGGCTCTGACCCCCACTACATTTTTCTTGTGTAAATTGTTTTGGTTTTGCTCATTTTGCCCTATTCAATTCATATTATCCAGGCTTCTCTGAAAACCCAAAAGCAGTGACTTCGTGCAGTAGCATTCCAGCAACACGATTTATTCAGCCCTTTCTACATTGGCACAGAGGTAATCTAAGGTATACCTTTAGATTTTCATTTTTCCTTCTCCCCTTTTAATATCCCATTAAAGATCAGGAAGGGTTTTTTGGTTTTGGGTTGTTTTTTTTTTTGGCTTGTTACTTTACCCTCCCAGTATTATTCTCTCTTCTAACCTCCCCCTATGCCTACTTGTTTCTCTGTTGAATTTAATGTATTTCTATATCATATAGTTTGTGTTTAATATTCCTTTATCCATTACAGGTGAGAGTAAGGTTCATCTGATGTCCACTCCTCCTACCCCTTTTTCCATGTTTGTATATTCTTCTTACATAACTAAATTATGAGAACTTGGAGGTTCCATCCCAAGAGGGTATTTTTTTTTTTTTGCCTTTTTTGGAGGGCACTTGGGGTTAAGTAACTTGTCCAAGGTTACACGGCTAGTTTTTTTGTGTGGGTGTTAAGTGTCTGAAGCCGGAACGGAACTCAGGACCTCCTGACTCCGGGGCCAGTGCTTTACTCACTGCGCCACCTAGCGGCCCCTGGGTATTTTTTTCTTCAGTAATCTGGGATTCATTGTCACAGGTATGGAGACACTGAGAGTTTTCTGATTTGGGAATAAGAGCAACTAATGTGACAGTAGTTAGGAAAAACTCCATTAACAAAAGCAGATTTTCTCCTGGTGATCAGTTCTCATGTATTCCCAGACTTGATGCCTACGGTAGTACCTGATGATGTGGGGGCACATAAGTGATGTCTCTTCCCATTCCAATCCATCCTCTCTTTGTCTATCGATAATTTTTTTCCCTTTTCTCAACTCTTATTTTTATTGACATTTTATATGCATTTTAAAGAGGCAGCTAGGTGGATCAGTGGACAGAGCACTGGGCCTGGAGTCAGGAAGACCTGAGTTCAAATTTGGCCTTAGACATTTACCTCTTTTTACCTTAATCCACTGGAGAAAGAAATGGTGAACCACTCCAGAATCTTTGCCAAGAAATTCCATGGGCAGCACTGGTATACTATGGTCCACAGGGTCAAGAAGGGTTGGACATAACTGAACAGTTAAGAATGCACTTTAAATCTTCACATTCATTGAGAGTAGTACAACTGGGATGTCTTCAGAAACAGAACCACACCCCTCATCGTTCCTCCACTAAGTAAAATGCAACTGAAGAATATTTATAAGGGAAGTGCTGAATCAAAGAGGCCATATGCTGTGGAGCATCAAGTATAAAGAATACAAAGGAATAATCTAATCAGGTGACCTTCCCCTCATGGGCCCAAGATAGGATCTGAGTATTTAAGGTACATTCCGTAGCAGCCACTAAAATAAATTCCAGAAATGACATTTTCTTCTTTAATATCATGTTCCCTACTGGACATTTTCTCCATATTTCAGAAACCATAACTAAATTTCACATTCATACTATGACAACTGGCTTTTATGTGCTTCACCTCCTGTGAAAAGGAACTGAACATTGCTTAAGACTGCCCACTTTGGATATCTATCACTCTGTAGAACCAAGTCCTGTCACTCTCCTAGCTGAGCCCTGATATCATGAGAACAAAACCTTATACTAAATGCATCATTTATAATTATGAACAGTTGCTGTACTGCTGGGTATAAATGAAAGAAATGAAAACTAGGTTATGCCAGTTATTAGAAATAAAGGGGAGGTTTTAAAAAGATTTAAAAAATAAATGACTGGGGGCAGCTAGGTGGCACAGTAAATAGAGCACTGGCCCTGGAGTCAGGAGGACCTGAGTCCAAATCTGGCCTCAGACACTTAACACTTACTATCCATGTGACCTTGGGCAAGTCACTTAACTCCAGTTGCCCTGCCTCCCCCCCACCAAAAAGCAAAAAAAAAAATGACTACAAATCACTTTCAAATATTCAAAGGGAGGGTAACACGGGGAATTAAAGGGGCAAGTCCTTTGAGTAAAGAGTCCTAAAAGTCCTCTTTCCAGTTCAAAAGCATTGTTTGCAGATATCTTATAACGTAAGGCACGAAGATTTTTGCTGAGATCTGACTCTGATACCCATGGTAGCACAAAGCACAAAGCATTGAAATGTCTTTCATTCTCAGCCATATTCACTGATTTCCATCTAAGAGGCAGCATCATTTATTTTGATCCACAAACTGTGTAGTGTATTTTGGAATATCATCCAGGGCATCATCACCTTTTGTTTGAAAATGCTGGAACTCTTTGGATTGCTCTTTATGGGGTTGTAGTGAAGTGCCCACCAGTAATTATACATTAGAGCCTCCTTAAACCTGCTAGAGGGGACCCCTACTGGGTTCCTTGGAAACCACCTAATAGGCTCCAATAGTAAAGAAATGTTTCACCTGTGTTGCTAAAAACATTCCACAGATTCCCACGGATTCAGGTCTGTTTCGCTTCAGTAGAAATAATACTAAGGCTTTGTTTCAATAAGAATAATACTGAGAAAGCTTCCCTTCAGTGGAAACAATGCTAACCCCTTAGAAACATGTTCTGTTGCTAGCAATCACATTGTCTATAAAATTATGTCTAACAGAAAGCTCGATACTGTCTTTCGGTCTGAGAGGCAGTCCCGGCCGGTTAATAAACACTCCTATTAAATTATAATTGTCCTAGCTGTCCTGTTATATCTCAGTGTCCATTATAGTAGTGGTAGGTAAAGCCCATGAAAAGCTTCCTCTAAGGTTCCATCTAGAACGATCTACAGTCTTCTGCTTCTGCACTTACTGCCCTCAAACTGGAGATTTTCTGAGAATACTGACACCTCTACTGATGTGATTCCCTTGACAACTTGTTAAGTGATATTATCTTTCAAGATGTCCAGTTCCACAGATTTAAGCTCAGATGCCTCATCTGAGGCATGCCTAAGTGATGCTGCAGTATTATTCTCCAAGAACAGGCTATCTCCACCTAGGTATTATGTGTATTAGCACACTTCAGAAGCAGCTATGGGGCTTTCTGGTTCTTGGTGTGCTCCAGTTGCAGCTTGAGATCCTCCTCGGCTTCAGCTGTGGTTTTGTACTTATACTGGTATCCTCCATAGGTGGGGCCTAGGAAGCCAGGCTGCTAAGGTTATGTTCTGTTGAAGTGACAGTAATTTTTGTATTAGACTGACCAATGTTAGTAGAAGATCCAACTGATTTGGAAGATGAGACAGTCTCCATTGGTCAAGAAACTAAAGGTGATAGTGGCCTTATATCTTCAACTGCCATTTCATTTTCAAATATACCAGGTAGATTAGGAAAAGAAGAATGTTCTTTGAAAGTGAGGGTTTCTGGAGCGCCTTGGCTGTACATAATTTTCCTTTTCTGGAGCACTGAAACCCTATTCCAATTACCTTTGGATAAGGCATATTTTCAATATTATATGGATACCTAATAATTTTCAAGTTTAATCTAATGGTGCCCAAATCATTGATGTTAATAGCTACCACCTGAAGCTGGGCTACCAAAAGTTCTTATAGGTGACATATCGCTAACATGAATTGAAAGCTCTTTAAGTTCTGTTAACTTAAGGGAAATCATGTCAGGAAAACTATTTCTCCATCTCAGTTGTTTGACATTCATTTCTATTTTACTTTTTAGTTTTCACTGCTGCTGGCCATACTTCATTAACTTTTCACTTTGATCTCTAGATAGAGCTAAGCAATGCTAACCAGACCTTTTATCTTGGAAGACCCCAAAAGACACTCCAGCTATTTCAATGGTTCACATTTTCAACATATACCTTGTAGCAGAGGTTCCCAAACTTATCTGGCCTACTACTCCCTTTAAAAAAAATTACTGAGCACACCCCTGGAGTTAGGTTAACCCTTATTTTTATTCAATGCCCCACAATTGCACTAGAGGCTACCATCCTCCCGGATCATTCCAGCATCCCCCCCACCTGGGGTGGTATCATCTACTTAGGGAATCTATGCTTGATTTCAAACAAACTCTCTCTAGTAGCTTTGCTGGCTAATGTAAGTAGCAAATATTTGCTTCATTTTGCTAGCCCCATATTGGAGACATTTTTGACTAAATAGGCTTCATACAGTTAATCTACCTTATGTGAAACTCTAGCTTTCTCATGAATCTGATTCTTTTGATTTGCATGTCTAGGTCATATTACACATCCAAGCAAGAATTTCTTATGTCTTTTAACTAGAGAACTCTTCTACTCTTTTAGTCCAAAATTGTGTATTCATTTTGACCTTTGGCCTCTTGAGTGTTGAAGTATTTTCAGTGAAGGAGATAACACCTGGGTCACTTTTATTGAAGACCAGTAAATCCTGAAGCAAAGTACTGGCTTCTAACGATCCCATTTGGACTTTAAGGAGAGAATCACTGAGATCCCACCAACATGATTTCCAGGTTGATATTCCCCCAACTCTATATTCTACATTTTGCAAGTAAATTTTACAGGAGATCCTTAGAGATTGTTCAGAAAGACCTCAACTGTCAAAGTAATTATCCCCAAACCCAGGTTCGACCATAACACTCTCATATTCAAGAAATTCCATTGGCTTCTTCTCCAGGATTAAATATAAACTCTTGCTTGGTTCCATAACCTGGCCCCCTTCTACTTTTCCAGTCTTCTTACACTTTACTTCCCTCCACAAACTTTGAAATTCAGTCACATTAGCCTCCTTGCTGTTCCTCTCACTTGACACTTCACTTCCTTGACTGTTTTTGTGGGTTGTTTCCTGTGCTTGGAATACTCTTCCTTCTCATCTGTGCCTCCTGGCTTGCCTGGCTTTCTTCAAGTTCCTGCTAAAATCTTCACCTTCTACTAGAAGCCTTCCCTATTGTCCTTAATCTTGTGTTCTCTGAGATTATCTCCAATTTATCTTGTTTGTGCAGAATTGTTTGCATGCTCTCTTCCCCATTAGATTGTGAGCTGAGACAGTGATGTTTTTTGCCTTTCTCTGTATAGTCAGCTCTTAGCAAGTTAATAAATGATAGTTGACTGCCTATTTGGTCCTTTCTTGTGGGAGCTCTGGTGGTGTGCCGATCCTAGAAGAGGAACTAGGATAGACCATTCAGGGTTCACTCTCAGGGGTTGATTCAGAAGAATTAGCAAAGACTGAAAGGAAAGAGGAAGGAGAAACAGTTGGGAAACAGAGACTAAATAGGAAACAGAAAAGAATAGTATAATGAAAATTTAGAGAAGGGAAAATATCCAGGAACAGTGTGGCAAAAAGTCAAATGCTGCAGAATACAAAAAGGATCAAGATTGAGGAAAAAACTCATCAGCTTTTGAAATTAAGAGACTGTAGGTAAATTTGGGGAGAGTAGTTTCAGCCGACCCATGGGGTGGAATACCAGATTTTAGAGAGTTGAAAGGTGAAATGAGAAGAGAAGAACTTGAGGAAAAAGGTTTGATGAGTTTTACGATAGGAGAGATGAACAAGTTTGTAGGTAGCAAACAATTTGAAGACTGTAGGCGGTGGGATCAAAGGTATACGCGGATGGTTTGGTTTTGGTAGCGAGAATCATTCTTTTTAGCAGATAGAAATAATACTGTAATACTGGAATGGCATTTCCTCCAAAGATGTTCTTTCATGCCGAAAGTCTCCAGGCTCCCGAAGTTCTAGGTACCTTGGAGGTCTGGCAACAGAGATGTCGGGTGCTCCCCACTTCCTAGAGTGTCCCAGGAAGTGTCTAATGGGCCCGCCCGAGCAACTCCTGTCAGCTGGGTTCTTACGGGGCCTGGAGGGAGTTAACAAGGCCAAGCTTCGGGTTTCATTCAGCTCATGGCCCAGACTGTCCCTAACGGCCTCTCTGCGGTCCGTCCAGCTCACGACTACACAGGCCCTTTTTCTCTGTTGGCTCCCCAGCCCGACACCTCTTGCTGGAAGCTGAGGGTTGAGTTAGAGCTAGGAAAAAGGGAAAATGCGTGTAGGAGAGGAAGGGAAAGGGGCGTGGCCGCCGAGGGGGAGGAGCCTCGGCGGAATGCTGTCGTGGGGCGGGGCTAGGTGGAGGCGTTGCAGGTTGTGCCCTGGAGGGGCGTGGGTGAGAAGGAGCGCCGGGTGTGAAACCCCCTTAAAGGGAAATCTAGGGTAAAATAAGATAAAAGCCTTGGACTATCATAGAATCAAAGCACCTCAGATGTAAAAGGGACCCCAGATTCTTTCCAACTCCAAAGCATATGGTTCTGTTCCATTCCGGACAGTGGAGCGGGAAGGGGAAGGAGCCAAAAGCAGGTCCTTTACCCCTTGTGATGGGGCTCCTTGTCCCATTGGTCTTATCTGAGACTCCGCGCAGTTTGTAAGGTGAATGAAGATCTTGCCACTTGTTTACATGGCAGACTCCATGCTTGGAGTCAGGGCTGTTGTTCACCCTGATGGAGGGGCAGAGGTATTGATGACTAAGTGTGACAAAGAATCCAAAAATCATTTATAGTTGACTTCAGAATCAGCTTTTCTACTTACATTTATGTGAGTGGATTAGACCCTTATGAAAGCTTGCTTCAGCCATAGCCATTCTTCACCCAACTTGTCCAATTTTTCTCCCTCATTAGTGCTAGATTCAACTCTGGCCTCTTATAGGTGTCCGGCCTCTCTTGGGTTCCCTAGGATATCTTAGTTGACACACCAGGAAACTGTTATCAAGCCTAGTAGGTCCTGTGTAGAATAAGGGCTGATAGGAAGAAGGAACAACTACTTATGGACCTTAAAAACAGGTTTGTAGAGGATGGCACCC
Source organism: Petaurus breviceps papuanus (assembly GCF_028583685.1). Taxonomy (NCBI): domain Eukaryota; kingdom Metazoa; phylum Chordata; class Mammalia; order Diprotodontia; family Petauridae; genus Petaurus; species Petaurus breviceps. The sequence goes on along the minus strand of NW_027186112.1, from coordinate 1,728,902 downwards.
ATTAGAAGCACTGTAGGGTTGCCTGCGTATGGCTCGGTGTAATTGTCAGTGTCTTTGTTTGTATGGAACCCCTAGGAATCTTTGATGTCTTAGACACAGCCTCACACACTTTACAAACGCAGACCATGATGGCTATTGGTGAGTTAATAACTGGAATAGTGTAGGTTAGGAATGTGGGACCTCCTAAACCTCCTGTGATAGGGCATAGGTATAGGGTGAGTAAATTGGGAGCCTTAGTCTGGAATTGGTCTTACTTATGGCTCCTCTTCAACTTTCCCTGGTAAAGTGTCTGCCCTTTCTCCTGAGGGAGCCCAGGGGATGACACCTGTGCTTTCTAGAATGGCTGGGTCCCAGGTGAACACTCTTCCCAAGTTCCATCCCTGGTTTCTTTCCCTCAGCTTTATCGATGGCTGCCTGAATTGCCCTCCAAAACCTTTTCTGTCCCAGCTAGTCCCACTTATTAATTCATTCATCTCAATACACATATTTCAGGTGCCTACAATGTGTGAAATACTGTTCTAGGCATTGGGTGAGATATAAAGTTTAGGAAAGATGTGGTCCCTGCCATCATGGAAGCCACAGCCTAGTAAGGATTTGAGACACAAATACAACTAGCTACAATGTATAGGATTATAATTGAATTGGGTATGGAACAAAGTACTACATGACATCTCAGAAGAAAGATTATGACTGATAAGGGGGTTCCAGAGAAGATTTCATAGAGGAGGTGCCATTTGAGGTAGGTTTTAAAGGATAAATGGGAATTACATATTTGGATCTTATAATCTCTTATTAGTTGTTGGACCACAGAAGAGGTTTCCCAGTGGCTGTTGTTAGCCTCATTTAGAATCAGGGGCAGAACTGCTGCAGTTTGGTTCTGGTTCTATCCTGTATCCTGGGAGAAGTTGGGGGCTAATAGGTTCTTCTGGTTGGACAGCACAGAGTGGGAATAGGGAAGGTAATGTGAGTCATATATGCCCTTTGTCATGGATAGAGAAGGGTATTTGGCAAATGAAATGCTCCCTACCAACAATGGTGAGATGTTCTTGCTCCTCTCTCTGGGCATTCTGTATGTCTGGAGCTATGACTGGCTTGAGTGCCCACTGCCTGGGGACTTCTAAGCCTTAATATGGTACTAGAAATCCTAGGGTGAAGGGGGACAGAGTGGAATCTTCCCCTTTTCTGATGATCATGGTTCTCTTCTGTGAAAAGACAGGACAGCTCAGTTAAAGTCCTTGTGATTTGTGCTCAGGGTCATACAGCCTCAGAAGAATGATGATAGAGTGTGTACCTTGTGCTCTATGCAGCCTTAGACTCGGTGCCCCAGGACTAGTTGTGGGGAGGCAAAGGTTGACTTCTTATGCTTCAACTGAGTACATTAAAGGCATAGACCAAATATATATAATTCCCCTCAATGCTTTTACAGTGTTACTCTCCATGATTTTTTAAATTCCCTTGAATCTGAAGTTGATTATATTCAAATCAAATAATATAATTATATTATATTACAAATATTCAAAAAAAGTTAACACTGATTCCTAGCATTATAATAATAGTAATAACAACAATAATAACACCTCATATTTCTTACAGAACTAAATTTTTTTTAAACCTCAGATTTTCCTTACAGAAATGCTTTGGCAGGCTCTACAAATATTTTCATCTTCATTTTACTTTTGAGAAGCCTGAAGCTCAAAGAGGTGAAGTGACCCACAGTGAAATGCCTAGAAATTGTTAGTCTTAGCCCAGACTTAATGTCTTCTGGGTTTGTTCTGGAATGGACATATCTGGACCCCTCCCAAAGGACCATCTACAAGGATGTGATGCTGGAGAATTATCAGAATGTGGTCTCTCTGGATAAAGACTCTTTTCAAACTTAACCTGCAAGGAAGACAAAATGCTCACTGGATACCCAGGGGACCTTGAGAATATTTAGATGAATTGTGACTTTAAGATTAAAGTTACCTTTGAGTACTTTTTAGATCAGGGCTATTTGCAAACTCTTTTGGCCCAGAAACATGTTCTTCCTTTTCTTACCTCCATGTGCCAGGTCTTATCTATATAATTTGGGAGGTGGGTGAGCTTTTTGGGCTTGGGCTTTCCTGAAGGATAACTTATTTGGAAAGCCCCTTTCCCACCCATTTGTGTGATGATGATGTCCATATTAGGTTAAGTTTCCCAGTATTAGCAGGAAAGGAGCAAATGTGCTCATCATCCTTTACTGAGGTCCTTGACTGCTCTTCTGCTCACCTGCCCCCATGTTGGGGAAGTCTTTCCCTTTAGAGATTTTATTTTAAGCCTTCCAAGTGTGATCTCTTTAGATATTTCCCTTCTCTATCCATTTGTACCCTGAAAACCCAGGCACTGAAATTTAGCCTTGGGGCAGACCTTGGTTTCAACTTGCAAACCAAAACATCATATTTCCTATCCTGTGAGCAGGATTTCCTTTCTTGATGCCTGAATTGATTTCCCAGTTGGAGTGAGGGGAAGTGTTTTTAGTTCTAGTTCTGAATGAAGCTGAGAAGAGAGACTCTGAGGGGGGCCTTCTGCACAGGTGAGGGAGAGAGGATCAATCAATGGGGAGGCTTATCTTCACATCCAATACATTTATTATAAGACTCTTTGGTGCAAAGTATTCATGCTGAGGATAAAAAGATGAAAATAATATAGCCCTGAGAAATTTATAGTCCAAAATGGGGGTACAACATGTATACAAATAAATAAAATACAATGTAGGATATAATAAAGGAAATATACATATCCAGACAAAATGCTCTAAAAATATAAGAAGGAGAGATTACTTTCAGTTGAGGCTTCATGGAAGAGGTAGTACTTGAGCTGAGACTTGAAGAAAGTACAGAATTTCATTAGGCAAGATGTGAAGGGAGTATGTTCCAGGCAAGGAGTATAGTCTTTGTAAGTATATGGAGGTAGGAGAGGGCTGGAAGAGATAAAGAGCAATGACTAGTGGTCCAATTTGACTGGAATGAAGAGGAGGAGGAGGAGGAGGAGTATAAAGAGGGCTAGAAATGTAGTTGGAGCCAGATGGTAGAATTTTTGAGTAGTAGAGGGACTTGGTCAGAACTGAGCACAGACACATTAATTTAGCATCTCTGTTAAAAATAGGTTTTTTTTCCCATGAAAACCTTACTCTGATACCACATCGTTGGACAGAGGTGACACTGGGTTTTTAAATGCTATGTTAGAGCACTTGGTAGACCAAGTTGGGAAATCTTGGAGAAGGTCATTACTAATAGACTGACCCCTAAATAATCAAATGATACAGTGAAGATTATGGAATTTGGAATTAGAAGACCTGGGTTCAAATCCTGGTTGTCATTTGGTGCCTGTGCAACCTTCCACAAGTAATTTCATTAACCAACAAACATTTACTAAGCACCTATTTTGGGTTGAACACTATGCTAGGAATCGGGGATAAAGATTAAAAAATAGAAATGATCCCTGCTCCCAAAGACATAAAATGTGTGTGTGTATACAGAATCCCTTGCCCATTTCTTCTGTTGCTAATCTTGCCTGGATTATTCCCAACATCCTGCTCAGTGGAGTTGAAGAAAATCACAAAACTGTATTGATTGCGTCCACTACAGATTTATATCATCTTAACTGGGCCTTCACTGCAATGAGGCAAACATTCTATTCCTCCCTAATTTATTCACGATCTCACTCCCTTCAATAGCTATTCCAAATCTCTCATCTTTCCTCATACCTTCCATTGTGCTTTCTTTCCTGATTCTCTGAGCTGAAGACCTGCCTTATATTTTACTTTAAGAAAATGAGGCCATTTATCATGACCTTCCTATTTTCTTCTCTTCATCTCATACTATTCAGATATCTCTTTTACTCCTGTATCAGATAAGAGGTGGCCCTTTTAGTCAAGGCCACTTATTATGATGACCAATCAAAAGAGAGTATTCTAACAATTCATTCAAGAATAACCAATTGCATGAAGAATGCCTTTTGTCCAGACTTTTACACTCAGTTGGATGAACTCATTGATTTAATTCCTTATTACACAAATCTTCAATAGGTTAAGATGCATAATGGACTGGGACCAGAATTGGATTGAAGAAAAGTGGACTTTATTGCATTTGGGAAATTGTGTGTCACTTTATTCTCTCCCAAACTGCTACGCACTGGAAAGATCCATCTTTAAAACCAGTATTATTCTTGTTGTGGCATGTGAATGCAACTCATAGAATACCACAATCCAAAAAATCAGAATTCTGGGAATTAGACCTGTGGTGAGTATAAGCAGGTTCTAGCCTGTTATCATTGATGACATGTAAGAAGTGAATAAAAGATGTAGAATCATAACATCATAGATTTTAGAGCTAGAAGGGACTTAGAGGTGACCTACTTCAACTGCTTTATTTTAGAGATGAGGAAACTGGCACAGAGAGATTAATTGGTTTGCCAAGAGTCAAACAGCCAGTAAGTTACAGGTGGGCTTTGGACCAAGGTCTTCCTGACTCCAAATCTAGTGCACTACTTACTTTGCCATGCTGCCTCTTATATCATCCAGGAAATCTATGATTAGAGAAGATAAGTTTCTGGGTGTGAAGTTCCTGATACTTGGGAGACTGAGGCTGGTGGATTATTTGAGTTTGAGAGTTCTGAGTTGAAGAAGGCTAAGTAGGCTATTTGGATATCCTAGTGTGGATGTCCATATATATCTGGCACTAATATGGTGATCCTCTGGGAGTGTGTGTGTGTGTGTGTGTGTGTGTGTGTGTGTATACAATGCTGCCTAAGGATGGGTGAACTGGCTCAGATAAGAAGTGAAGTGGTCAGGGAGCGGCTAGGTGGTGCAGTGAATATAGCACTGGCCCTGGAGTCAGAAGGACCTGGGTTTGGATCTGGTCTCAGACACTTAACACACACACACACAAAAATAGCCATGTGACCTTGGGCAAGTCACTTAACCCCAACTGCCCTCAAAAAAGCACAAAAACAAAATAAGTGGAGCAGGTAAAAACTCTTGTGCTAATCAATAGTGATATTGGGCCTGTGAACAGCTATTGTACTTCCAACTTGGGCAACCAGTCATTTGGTTGTGTCCAACTCTTTGTGATCCTATAGACCACAGCATGCCAGGCCCTTCCATCTTCCACTATCTCGAAAAGTCTGTCCAAGTTCACGTTCATTGTTTCTATGATACTGTCTAGCCATTTCATCCTTTGCCATACTCTTTTCCTTTTGCCTTCAAGCTTTTCCAGTACTGTGGTCTTTTCCAATGAGCCCTGTCTTCTCATTATATGGTTAAAGTAGTTAAACTTCAGTTTCAGCATTTAACCTTCCAGTGAATAGTCTGAATTAATTTCTTTAACTCTTGACTGATTTGATCTCCTTGATATCCAAGAGATTCTCAAAAATCTTCTCCAGCAACACAATTCAAAAGCATTGATTCTGTGGCACTCAGGTTTCCTTACAGTCCAACTCTCACAGCCATGTTGTTGTTTGTTCTTCATTTTTAAAGATCAATGACATCACAAAGTGATATTTTGACTTACACATGAATTGGATTTAAGTGAGGCAGAGTTGCACAAAGTCATCAGCCTTACTGTCTTTCTAGAGTTATTGAAGTCCAGCATCAAGACAAAAGTCAGGATGACTGGTGATGACCAGGGATTCACTGGATGACCTTACCTTCTTTGGTATCTGACCAAGCTCTAAGCATTCCATAGTGCCTGCTTCAGCCACCTTAATGGCTGTTGGAAGAAATTGTTTTCATCCATCCATTCTGTCGGGGGAGTTTTCATATGCTTCAGGTAGACTAGCTCACTAACTATTTTGAGGCCTATCAGTTACACTCAACCTGTTGGTTAGCCAGTTTACTGAGATGATTTTTACAGGGAAGTGGCTGCTGAGTATGCTATAGCTTCTTGGAGTCACAGGTCAGAGTTGGGTGACTAGATGGAAATCAAAGGTGGATGAACAGCCCTAAAAAGGGCTCAGTAAGCCCTCATTCTAGAGGTGCTAGTCCTCCCTTAACACTTCATACATCCCATCTCACCAGTAGCCATACATTGCTACTGGAAATATCATAGCTTTGACTGTATGGACCTTTGTCTACCTTTTAATGTGGTATCCAGATTTGCCATAGCTTACCTTCCAAGAAGTAAGCATCTTTAAATTTCTTTTTTCTTTCTTTTTTTGTGCTTTTTGGAGGGGGGAAGGCAGGGCAACTGGGGTTAAGTGACTTGCCCAAGGTTACATGGCTTGTAAGTGTTAAGTGTCTGAGGCTGGATTTGAACTCAGGTCCTCCTGACCCCAGGGCTGGTGCTCCATTCACTGCACCACCTAGCTGCCCCCTTCTTCATGAATTGTGTGGATCAAAGGGGATATTTGTAAAGCATGTAGGTACTATTTAAATGATACCTATCATTCATCCAGCAGGCTTGCTGCATCCAGACATGAACTTGGTAGGATTGATCGCTTTGTAGGAACTGAACTAAATTTTTAGCCTACTCCCTCAGAAAATTTTGAACTATAATAGAGAATCCACCTCCTGAGGTATTGGAGGTGAGATCTGTACATTTGTTTTTGCTGTATCTTTGGAGTAAAAATCCTTTTAAAAAAGCTAATTGATGTTAAATGGTTATGGAATTGGGATACTAGTTACTGGCCCCTAACAAAGTGGTGGGCAAAGACAGTGGGAGCTCAAAGATACAAACAAACCCCTCTGGGTACCCTGGAACCTTGAGGGGTAGATATAGCCTGTGTAGGCTTTGGTAAGGTAAGCCAGAATGACATACTACAGTGTAATAGCATTATATATATAATATATAAAATTACATGATACATAATATTCCATTACCTCCCTATACCATAATTACTTATCCATTCCCCAACTGACACCTCCTTAGTTTCCAGTTCTTTGCTACCATGCAAAGTACTGTGAGATTATACGCCCACCCACGTATCTGTCCACATCTTTACACATGGATTCTTTTCCTTTTGCTTTGCTATCATTGAAGAGTACAAGTCTGGTAATGGTATTGGAGGGTTACAAGGTTATGTACTTCAGTGAACTTTTTTTTAGTAGGATTTCAAGTTTCTAGAATGTATGACCATTTCATACTTTGTTAAGTACTACATGGGGCTGGGGGTACCATTTCCCAATTCTTTCTTCTCAGTCCATTCTCTTTCAAGATGTTTTTCTTAAAACTCCCAGTTTTTGATTTAAATTTCCAGCACAACTCAAAGAGCCATATGCATATGATGGTCCATATTCTTAATCCTCTATTACATAAATACAAAAATGAAGACAGGTCCTATATTCAAGTAGCTTACATTCTAATAGAAGACAGCTAAGGAAGAGTGTTTTGGTTGGGAAAATTACAAAGACAGTGGATTGAGCCATAAAGGCATAGGCTGACACACTTTTTCCAGTAGTAAGAGTAGTATAGTCTTGACTGTGGTTAGAAACAGTCCAGATTTTAATAGTGGACACGAATTCAGGGGGAGAAAGTAGAAAAATGGAGAAGTATATTTGGGATTTTGTCCTAGAACTTGTAAGATGAGCTCTGTGGTGACGAGAAGTTAAGAGAATCGCAACCAAAGGAAATCAGCCAAGACCTTGCCAGCTAGAGACTTCACTGAAATTGTCATCTTTCCTTCTCAGTTCCCCACCTGTGGGGGTGGGTCTAGAAGCCCAGGAACACTCTCATTCGCTGTAGTCTCGAGAGGCAGGACGTAGATTCCGTTTCCGGTTTCCTTCCCTTACCTGAGTCTGGTGCCTAGGAAGCAAAGGATATTCGGAGGTGGGGGGAAAGGGCCCTTCCCAGAACCCCGCGGGCAAAGATTTAGGAGAGGACCATTTCCCCAAACCAAACCCCGCTTTGCCCCAATCTCGGAGCTTTTTCGAAAACAGCCGGAGGCGGAGAGGGAGTGAAAGGGAGAGTTGTGTGGCAACGATAGAGACCACAGGTCTTCTAACGCTCTCTAGAGTGGTCCCGGAAGTCCCGCCCCAAACCCGGACTCACTTCCTGTTCTTCCCTTCTCTCTTGAATCAGCCTTCTTATTGTGCAGGTTCTTGCTGACTTTGTGCTCTACGACCTGGGAGTAGAGAGTGGCTGAATTGAACAGGTCCAGGTCCAAAGTGGGGTCGCACGGGAAGAAGAGAGTCATGGCTGGACCTCCGGAGACCTTTACTTTGGGCCGACTTTCGCCACTGACGTACAGCGTGATATCAGGAGAACTCAGTCATCTCTCAGTTTCCTCCTGTAAAATTGGAAATTGGGCTGGTTTCATTCATTAATTCATTCAGCAATTCATCATTCTCTTTCGCTGAATGTCAGTGGATGCAGTGGAAAGCAACCAAGAGAGCCATAATTATAAACAAATTCAGCTTCTTAAGTAGCTTTGAGACTTTGAAAATCAGTTAAACAATAAACATTTATTAAGCTCCTACTTATTGCCAAGAACTGTGCTAAGCACCGGGGATACAAAAAGAGACAAAGGGCAGCTTTCTGGCCTCAAGGAGCTTACAATCTAATGGGAGAGACAACATGTAAATAAACATATACTAAATAAGCTATATACAGGGTAAATACACAACAGAGGAAAGACACAAATTCAGGGGGGTTGGGGAAGGTGCCTCTTTTAGTATAAGGGATTTTAGTTGGGTGTTGAAGCCATGGAGTTCAATAGAGAATAGAAGAGAGAGCATTACAGTGAGGACAGCTAGAGAGAATGCCAAGAGGCCAGTGTCACCATACTGAAGTGTGCATATGGGGGAGTGAAGTGTAAGATAACTGGAAAGGCAGGACAGGGCTGAGTTATGAGGGGCTTTAAATGCCAAGCAGAGCCTTTTGTGTTTGCTCCTGGAGGCTGTTGACCTATTAAAAGTTTGGTGAAAGGAGAGACAAATAGTAATATACAATTACAGTTTTTATTCCCTTTAAAAACATTTATTCCCTTAAAAAAAAAAATTCCTTGTACCAGACTTGTACAAAGAGACAGCCTGAGGCTGAGTGATGAACAAAAAGATCTGTATGAGAAAGGAATTTTTTTTAAGCAATTGGGGTTAAGTAAGTTGCTCAAGGTTACACGGCCAGGTGTTTCTGGGTGGGTGCTAAGTGTCTAAGCCCAGATTCGATCCCCAGGTTATCCCAACACTGGAGCCGGTGCTCTTACTCGCTGTGCTACCTGGCCTCCCCTGGGGAAGGAATTTTCTTAATTGAATAGATGATAAATACAATAAAACAAGAGAGTTGACCAAGTGTCAGTTGAAATTATGGTCCAGAATATCTGTGTTTTCTTTAGCATTAACATTCCATAACATAGTATATGTCCAGAAAATATTAAGATAAGAAAAAGTCCCATTACTCAAGTTAATACCTTGAGTTAAAGGTCTTTTTCTTAAGGACCATAAAGTAAGCCTCATCTGCTTTGTTGACCTAAAGAGAGATATTCTCCAAGCTCACTCAGAGAGCAAAGAGAAAGCAGGGTCTGTTTGGAATTTATAATCTCAGGATGCTCTGGAGGTGCTGACTCAGAAAAAGGGCCTTTTTAAGGTGAGGCAAAGCAGTTTGTTTGATTCATTTAGACTTTGGCCAAAATATGATATTTAATGATTATCAAGGCAAAAGGAAGCCACTGGGATGGGGGAGGTTGGGGTGAGGAGTGTTTGTGATAAGATAGTGTTGGGGTTCAAGAGATCCAGGAACCCCCAAAACCAGAGTTCCCTAGAAAGCTGTCTGGAATGAATTCGCCAACTTAAGCAGTCTTTAAGTCAAGATGGCAAAAGTTTATTGTTATGCTATACAGCAAGCAAAAGTTCTTAGGGAACCTGCAACCTTAGAGGGGTACCGTTAAAGTTTAAAAAGGATATTCTGTAGTAAAACAGGTGCCAAATATGGTGACTAGGTGATTCAGGGTGGGGTTAGGAAGTGGTTAAAGAGTGAACAGTTCTTAAAGGAACTGCATAGGCATATCGCCCAGAATTCACTGGAAAATAGCCCAAATGGGAGGGGGGCTACCTGGAGGTGTGGTTTTAGGCCTGAGCCATCTCTAAGTCAACTAGTGGCCAGGGCTGACTGAGCACCTATCAATGTCTTGTTTAACAAGATGGATATTGGGAGTATACATGTATCTAAAGCCTAAGGTATACATAATGAGAAGTCCAGAATGTATGTAATGAGCTAAAGAGTTAATATAGATAATTCAGTTTAATTCTTACAGGTACAACTTTTTACTGTACCAGGGAGAGAGATAAGTATTTGGTTGGGGCCCACTCATGAATAATTGTTAGGCACAGTGTTGTTGGGGTAGGGAGAAGCTTGCAGAGATTGTACTCTAAGGCTAGGGAGAAAGGTGATTTTAAAATTGGGGTTCAAGCACAGGTACCCAAGCACCCTATCAATAGGATCTGTGCTTTAGGGTTAGTGGCTGAATGGAGGAAGGATTGGAATTAGGAGAGATCTGAGGCAGGCAGACCCATCAGCAGGCTTTTGCATTAATCAAGGTATAAAGCGATGAGGGTCTACATTATCATGGTGTCAGTAATGTCAGAAACAGTATATTGGAGTTATTGCAAAGTGAAATAGGTAGGCCTTGGTAATGGATTAGATATGCTAACTAAGCATAGTAATATAAGTAACTTTGGAGAGAGTAGTTTGGGGGAGCATTTCTTATTGAGTTTCAGTGTTTTCATCTGTAAAATGGGATTATGCCTCACACTCCCTAACTCACAGAATGGTCATGAGGAAGTTGGTTGCAGACTTTAAAGTGCCATGGTAATGATAGCTCTAACTCATTCAGCAAACCCTCCCCCCATACTTAATGATAGTTTGGGATTGAAATTGACTTACAGTCTCCTCTATCACACACCAGGGGATGCAGCAAAAAGAATGAGAGGTTGGGAAGGAAGATCTGGATTTCAGGATTGTTTCTGCCACTCACTTGCCTAAGAAGGATTGATTTTGCACTTGACTGGCTGTCCAGAAGTTGTTCCATCAAATGGGGTGAAAGGGTAGTGTTTTGAACTCAGGGAAATTAGGGCATAAATAAAGATTTGGGAGGAAAATTAAACGATGAAGTGATGAAAAGTCTTGACTCAAGGGGAAATGGAAACCCATTTCATGTCCTACCCTTTCCTCCCTCAATTTCTTCCCACAAGTCACTGTTTTGGGAGTAGAGCTTTCTCAGCCTGATAGCAGCTGGCTCTGAATGATCAAAAAGCTACCCTGTGTGCTAAGGGATAGTGACAATTAATAGATGAGTCAGTCAATCAATAAGCATTTATTAAGGCTTACTATGACAGGCATTGTGATAAGTACTGGGGTGGGGGAGAGGTACAAAGAAAGGCAAAAGAGTCTTTGCCCTCAAAGAACTCACAGTCTAATGGGGGTCGGAGTGGAGAAAGCACATGAAGCTAAAAGACGGGGAGAAAAGGACAAAGGGCATCTGAAATTGGGCATGTTGAAGTCTAGAGGAACACAGTTGGATGGGAAATGAAAGATAAGTGACAAAATGGATGCACAAAGCTTAATTTTCCCTGATGTCATTTGTCCTTTTTATTCTCAATGTAATTGCCTTGTGTACTAGCGTCCTAGCTAATCTACTCTTCCTTCTGCTAATTGATCCTGAACATAGTGCCACAATATTTTCCTTAAAGCATATTTATGACCATTACTTCTATGCAAAAAACCTTTAGTCATTTATGGAATGGAGCCAAACTCCTATGGCTGGAATGCCAATTCATATTTCCTGGTGCTTTGGTTTGTATCTTTTTGTTTTCACCTCCCACTTTGCATACTACATATTCCAGCCAAATTACACTATATTTATTATTTAAACATGGGCCCTCCTTTCCCTACACCTCTCCACAGTTCTGAGAGGTGATTTTGGTATCATTTTCCTTTCCTCTTTATTGCTGAAATTTTGCACCTCCTTAGCTTCTTCTATGTTGCTATGGAGCTTCTGCAGTGCTTGGCTGAGTTGTCACTCAGAGATAGGGCTTTCTTATTCTTTAGGGGGCTTTCTTACCCCTTAGAATTTTTATGTCTCTTGGTACTATGTGACAGATTGAGGCCTTTGCAGGTTGGTAAATGGGCCCTCCCAAGAAAATTTGCTTCCTTATCCTGTTACTTTCCTGTAAATGACTTGCAGCATTTCATAAGTGGAAGTTTCTCATTTTCCCAGTAGACGATGCCAAATAAACTTATTCTTCAGTGCTTGGAATCTTATCTCTCTGATCTCTTTTTCTACTCCTTAAATGGAGATTCTGGGACAGGCTGTAGGGGCATCGGACACTTCTAAAGTGAGAACTCCAGGGATGAAATAATCTTCCAACATGTAGAGATTTCTGAGGCATAGTGGAGATGTCCAGAAGAATGCAGCTTGTTAGGGAGTGGGTTGAAAAGTGACCAATAGGGAAAAGTGAAAAAAAAGATTGAAATTACCAAAGATCTTAAGAGGAAGAAAACTCAAAGATCTTGAACTTAAGCAGATAAATAAACAGGGAAGATATTAATAACAGAAGTACCTCCAGATTAGGTAAAAGAGTTAAAGTAGCTTATGAATAAATACTGGGAAACAAAGAAAAATGAACCAACACCTGACAAAGCAGAGGACCCTGTGGATTCTAAAGAAAGCTTGGAATCACAACAAGATGTTCCTTAATGGTTTAAAAGAAAAGGAAGAATTCTGGAGGAAGAATTTATGGCCTACACAGAAGAAATAATTAGCAGAATAGGAAAAATTGAATTCACAGTGTCAAGTCTCACCAAAGAAATAAAAGAGAAGATCACTCATTGGGAATGCAAATACATAGAAGTGAAGGACAGTCTGGAAGAAGAGAAACAAAAAGCAATAATATTAAAAGAAAGCATTATCTCTGCATACAATAAATATATTGATCTTGAAGAAGGATGCATAGAAACAGCTTAAGGATTACAGGTTTCCCAGAAGAACACAAGTCAAAAAACCTGAATACCATGATGTAAGAAATAAAGCAAAGAAACTGCCCACAATTTCTGAACACAGAAAACAAGGGACCGATCAAAAGAATCCATAGATCACCTTCAAATTTTCAAAACTTTTGAATCAGGGTGGCTAGGTAGTGAAGTGAATAGAGCACCAGCCCTGGAGTCAGGAGGACCTGAGTTCAAATTTGGCCTCAGACATTTAACACTTACTAGCCATGTGACCTTGGGCAAGTCACTTAATCCCAATTGCCTGGCCTTCCCCCCTCCAAAAAGCAAAAAACAAACAAACAAAAAAACCCAAACTTTTGAATAATGACATCAAAGTACTGATACACTGAATTCACTAATTGTTATCAGAAGAAGAAACATATTTTAGATTCTAAGGCATATAATGGTTAAATTTTAATTTTAATAACAAATAGAAAATTTTGCAAATTATTTTGATGATGATTATTGTGTTATATAGTTTGCAATCTGCTACTGCCATGTCCCTTTCCTTTCCACTTCCCTTGATCTTTTTTTCTAAATAGTATTTTATTTTTCAATTACATGTAAAGAGAATTTTTGACATTTTTCCTTTGAGATTTTTGACCCTTTGATCCTCTAGATAAGGAGGAAGAAGTTTGAGGAAAATAAGAAGACAAAGCTCTCAGTAAATAGCTTCAGTTTTTTTGTGTGTTATATAAGCGGCAAATTTCTCTTCAGAGAATGACAAGGGATGTGCTGGGAGCCTTGAGGAGGAATGAAAAGGTTAGACTAGATAGTGTGGTAAAATGGAATACAAAATTGATTAGGGTGGTGCAAAAATTAGTCCCCCCCTTTTATAACTGAATAAACCTCTCCTTTTGTAGGAGGGATAATGTAGGAAGTTGCACGTGTGTAGAAAATATAACTAGAAACATGTTCCCAAGAAGTCCATAGATGAACAGTGAAGAGATCATAAGCAGCTGGATATGACAATCCCTGTCTTCCCTTGTTAACCTCTCTCCCCTTGACTCTACTCTTTGACAAAGCTGTTTGTGCTTTTATGTCCTTCCTTTTACTACCTTCATAACACTCTGCAATCTGGCTTCCAACTTCATTTTTCAACTGAAATTTCTTTCTACAATATTACTAATTTTTTCTTTTTTTTTTAAAGATAGATTTTTGACATCTTTTGTTTTTACATCACCTAGTTTTCTTCTCTAGTTGTCCCATTACAAAAACTATGTCACATAACAAAGAATTTTTTATGAAAAAAAAAAAACTTGACATAAATCTATCTCTCTATCCACACATGTGAAAGTCTGATACTATGTCCAAGGTTCTGCACTTGTGAACCCCACCAAGATTACAGATGATTGGGGCAGGGTGGAATTGCTTTTCATATATTTTCTTGGGACAATGTTAATTCTATGTAATTTTGTAACTTTCATTTTCAAATGTTTTGTGGTGGTTCTTTCTGTTTATTTTTATGGTAGTCCTACTTTATTTTACTTTGTAGGAATTTGTAAATTTTTCCATACCTCTCTGTATTCATCATGCTCATTGGCTCCTACAACTTAGACCAGAGGTGGGGAACCTGTGACCTTGAGACCATATGTGGCCCTCTAGGTCCTCAAGTATATTTCTGTGCTTTCTAGAATTTTTAATAAAAATGAGTGTTGTATTTTGTCAGGAGCTTTTGCTGCATCTATTGAGATAATCATATTATTTTTGTTGATTTTCTTATTAATATGGTCAATTATGCTAATACTTTCCCTATCAGCCCTGAATTCTTTATAAATACCACATGCTCATTTCATCTGAACTTTGTGATATATTGCCATAATCTCCTTGTTAGCATTTTATTTGAAATTTTTATATCAATATTCATTAGAAAAATTGGTCTAAAATTTTCTTTCTCTATTTTTTTTGGTTTATGTATCAGCACCTTATCTGTGTCATGAAAAGAATTTGGTAGGCTCATTCTTTGTTTAATTTTCCAAATAATTTATATAGTATTGGAATTAATTGTTCTTTAAATGTTTGTTAGAATTCATTCGTGAATTAATTTTGTCCTGGGGATTTTTTTTCTTAGGGAGTTCATTGATGGTTCATTCAATTTTTTCCTAAGAAGTATTCTATGTCCTTTTATGTCAGTTTGGGCAACTTATATTTTTGCAAATATTCATCCATTTCACATAGATTGTCAGATTTATTGGCATATAATTAGACAAAATAGCTCCTAGTAATTGCTTTAATTTCCTCCTCATTGGTGGTGAATTCACCCTTTTTGTTTTTTTTTTACCAGTAATTTGGTTTTCTTTTTTTTTTTAATCAAATTAACCAATGGTTTATGTATTTTTTTTACATAAGACCAGCTCCTAGTTTTATTTATTAGTTTAAAGCTTTTCTTACTTTCAATTCTATTAATCTCTCCTTTGGGTTTCAGGATTTCCAGTTTGGTGTTTAATTGGGGATTTCCAATTTGTCCTCTTCCTAGACCAATTCATTGATCTTTTCTTTCTCTATTTTATTGATATAAGCATTTAGAGTTATAAATTTTCCCCTAAATGCTGTTTTTGCTACATGCCATAAATTTTGGCATGTTGTTTCATTGTTGTAACTCTCTCAAATGAAATTATTGTTTTCAGGGGCAGCCAGGTGGTGCAGTGAGTAAGAGCGCCCAGCCCCAGCATCTGGAGACCTGGGATCAGTTCCAGCCTCAGATACTGGGCACCCACACACAAAAATAACTGGCCATGTAACCTTCAGCAAGTTACTTAACCCCGATTGCTTATTTAAAAAAAATTAGAAATTATTGTTTTCATGATTTGTTCTTTGATCTCACTCTTTGGAATTAGATTATTTAGTTTCTGGTTAATTTTCAAACTATGTTTCCATGGCCCTTTATTGAATGTTATTTTTATTGCATTATTATCTGAGAAATATGCATTGAATATTTATACTTTTCTACATTTGGTTGTGAGATATTTATGCCCTAATACATGGTCAATTTTTGTATAGGTACCATTGAGAAAAAGCTGACCTCCTCTTTTGGATCTTGCATTTCCAAGGTGGCGTCATTGATACCACTTCTGGTGTGCTGGGCATCACTGGTAATACTCTGGAACCTGTTTAAATTCACTTTACTTCCTGTCATTTTCCTTTGTATCTCCTACAGCGGAGATTCATCAGATGTTGGGATGTTTTATGACTTGCAATTATATAGCATCCCTGGAAGAATATTATTCTTTTTTTTATCTCTTTTTTATTTTTTAGTTTACATCATTCATTTCAACAAGATTTTGAGTTACAAATTTTCTCCCCATTTTCCCCTACCCACCACCCCAAAACAGTGATCTCACTGAATATCCCCTCCCCCAATCTGCTCTCTCTCATATCTTCCCCCATCCCTCCTCTGACTTTTCAGTAGGGCATGGTGGATCCTTATGCCCCAGTGCCTGTATATCTTATTTCCCAGTGTAATGGGAATGTAAATTTTAAAGATCTTCCCTGCCCCTAGGCTAAAGTGCACCTGGAGCCTGGGGTGGGAGGCTTGTTTTTCAGTAGATACTTCTTGATTGGCCAGTGAGTCAATAAGGTTGTTACATTCTCTGAGCCAGGAGAAGGCTATATAAGCCTTGATGTGTAGCTTTGTTTTGGGGCTCACTTTGAGAAGTGTTCTGTAATTTGATATGGATTCTGGGAAGCCGTCGTCCAGAGCCCCCCGGCTTTGAAAAACCCAGATGTTGATTGGGTATGGATGTAATGGTTGGACAGTTTGAAATCTGTCTACTTGATCTGTTTCTGTCTTGATAATTCTTTCTGTATACTTTGAAGTTCGGGGTGCTGACCTTTTTCCCCTGAACTAGGTAAACGATATATGTCTGACTGATTAAAGTAAGCTTGTTAACCCATTTTGAGTTGTTTTCCTGTATCAAAGCAGATCCAAGAACCTGTGGTGGCAGCAAACCCTGAGGATGCTTGGGGTGCTTGCCGCTACACCCAGTTACATGTAAAATAATAATATATTTTTAAACATTTGATTTTAAAACTTTGAGTTCCAGATTTTTTTCTTTCCTCCCTCATCACCCACCCTTACTGGGAAGATAAGCAATTCAATATAGGTTGTACATGTGTAGCTATACAAAACATTTCCATAGTGGATATACTGTGAAAGAGTGACTATATTTCCCTCCAACCCATCCCACCTCCCACTTGTTCTATTTTCTACTTTTATCCTGTCCCTTTTCAAAAGTGTGTGTTTCCAACTTCCCTCACCTTCAGCCTGCCCTCCCTTCTGTCATCCCTCCTCTCATCCCCTTCCCCCCTACTCTCCTGCAGGTTGAGATACCCTATTTAGCGTGTATGTCATTCCCTCCCTAAGCCAAATTCAATGAGAATAAGGTTGATTCATTCCCTTTTGCCTTCCTGTTCTTCCCCTTCATTATAACAGTTTTCCCTTGCCTCTTCTATATGAGATAATTTACCCCATTCTGTCTCTCCCCATCTCCTCTCATTATATTCCTCTCTCACCTCTTAATTTCACCCTTTAAGCATCATCCCTTCCTATTCAATTGGTCCTGTGCCCTTTATGTATACCTGTACACATATGTACACACACTCACATGTGTATTTATATGCCCATATACCCTCCTATAGAGACATATATGTATGTATACATATATGTACATATATATACATTTCTATTCCCTTCAATTATTCTCATACTGAGAAAAGTTTTATAAGTTACAATTATTGATTTTTCATGTAGGAATATAAATAGTTCAACTTTGATAAGTTCCTTATGATTTTTTCCTGTTTATCTTCTCATGCTTCTCTTGCATCTTGTATATCTGAATGTCAAATTTTCTATTCAGCTGTTTTTTTCATCAAGAATGCTTGAAAGCCCTCTATTCCATTGAATGACCATATTTTCCCCTGAAACATGATACTCAGTTTTGCTGGGTAGGTGATTCTTGGTTTTAATCCCAGCTCCTCTGCCCTCCAGAATATCATATTCCAGGCCCTTTGATCCCCTCAGTGTAGAAGCTGCCAGATCCTGTGTTATCCTGATTGTGTTTCTGCAATATTCAAATTGTTTCTTCCTGGCTGCTTGTAATATTTTCTCCTTGATCAGGGAACTCCGGAACCTGGCTATGATATTACTAGGAGTTTTCTTTTTGGTATCTTTTTCAAGAGGTGATTGGTGAATTCTTTCAGTTCCTATTTTGATCTCTGGTTCTAAAACATCAGGGCAATTTTCCTTGAGAATTTCTTGAAGGATGATTTCTAGGCTCTTTTTTTTTGTCATGGCTTTCAGGTAGTCCAATAATTTTTAAAAGATCTCTCCTGGATCTATTTTCCAGGTCAGTGGTTTTTCCAGTGAGATACTTCACATTGCCTTCTATTTTTTCATTTGTTTGGATCTGTTTAATAGTATCTTGATTTCTCATAAAGTCACTAGTTTCCATTTGCTCCAATCTAATTCTGAAGGAATGATTCTCTTCAGTAAGCTTTTGAGATTCTTTTTCCATCTGGCAAATTTGGCTATTTAAGGCATTACATTGCCTTTTTGAGCCTCTTGACATTTGAGTTAGTCTATTTTTTAAGGCGTTATTTTCTTCAGTCAGGTTGTTAACTCTCATTTCATAATTTTCTTGCATTATTCTCATTTCTCTTCCCAATTTTTCCTCTACTTCTCTTATTTGGTTTTCAAAATCCTTCTTAATCTCCTCTATGGCCTGTAACCAGCTCATATTTTTCTTGGAAGCTTTTCGTGCAGGAGTTCTGACAATGGATGCCTCCATTGTCCACCTCTATAAAGGAAAAGGAGCTAGATTAACCTGTGAAAATCTCCAAGGTGGGGGTGGGGAAGCTGTGAAGGCTGTGTGCTTGCCACATGCTTTTTAGTATGATATTTTCAGCAATGTAGTCATATGCCTTTAACAAAGGACAAAAATGCTACACTGAGGGATCAAAGGGCCTGGAATATGATATATCACAGGGCAGAGGAGATGAGATTAAAACCAAGAATCACCTACCCAGCAAACCTGAGTATCATGTTTCAGGGGAAAATATGGTCATTCAGTGAAATAGAGAACTTTCCAAGCATTCTTGATGAAAAAACCAGAGTTGAATACAAAATTTGACATTCAGATACAAGAAGCAAGAGAAGCTTGAGAAGGTAAACAGGGAAAAGAAATCATAAGCCACTTATCAAAGTTGAACTATTAACATTCCTACATGGAAAAACGATAATTGTAACTGATGACACTTTTCTTAGTATGAAAATAGTTGAAGGGAAGAGAAATATATATATATATGTCTATATCAGAGGGTATATGGGTGTATGAATACATGTGTGAATGTGTGTATATATGTTTACAAGTATACATAGATAGTGGGCACAGGACCAAGTTAATAGGAAGTGATGATACTTAAAAGGTGAAATTAAGAGGTGAGAGAGGAGTATAATGAGAGGAGATGGAGAAAGACGAATGGTGTAAACTATCTCATATAGAAGAGGCAAGGGAAAATGGTTACAATGGAAGGGAAGAATAGGAAGGCAAAAGGGAATGGGTCAACCTTATTCTCATTGAATTTGGCTCAGGGAGGGAATGACATACACATTAAATAGGGTAACTCACCCTAGAGAAGAGTAGGGGGGAAGGTGATGAGAGGGTGGATGATGGAAGGGAGAGAAGGCTGGGGGGCAGGGAAGTTGGATGCCCTCACTTTTGAAGGGGGACGGGATCAAAGCAGAGAATGAAGCAGGTGGGTGGTGGGATGGGAGGGAGGGAAGTGTAGTCAATCTTTTATAATGTATCTTCTATGTTAATATTTTGCTTTGGCTACACATGTATAACCTATGCTGTACTGCTTATCTTCCCAGTAAGGGTGGGTGACAAGGGAGGAAGGGAATGAATCTGGAATTCAAAGTTTTAAAATCAAATGTTTAAAATTATATATATGTAAATATATGCACTATTATTAATACTATTTTTCATGTAATTGGGAAAGAAGATATACAGGCATTGGGGCATGTGATCCACCATGCCCTACTGGAAAAGTCAAAGGGGGTATGGGAGAAGATATGGGAGAGAGCAGATTGGAGGAGGAGATATCTTGTGGGATTGTTATTTTGGGCTGGTGGGTAGGGGAAAAATGGGGAGAAAATTTGTAACTCAAAATCTGGTGGAAATTAATTATGTAAATCAGAAGTTAATAAAGCATTTGAAAAATGAAAATTAAAAACCAAGGACAAAAATGGCATCAAGGTCAACTATAACACTGATGGTAAATTATTTAACTTAAAAAGGCTATAAGCCAAGACTAAAGTAGGAGAGTTGGTGCTGGACTTTTTGTTCACAGATGTTTGTGCACTCAATGCAGCTTCTGAGGCTGAGGTGCAGTAAAATAAGGATTGATACTTTACCACTTGTGCTAATTTTGACCTGACAATTAACAGCAAGAAAACAGAAGTTCTCCACCAGCCAGAATCACATCATACAGATGTGGAACCATTGGTTATAACAAATGAGAAATTTTGAATGCTGTGGATGAGTTCACTTATCTTAGCAGTATACTTTCCAGGGACGGACAGTTAGATGATGAGATTGATGCACACATTGCCAGAGCTGGGTCAGCATTTGGGAAGCTCCAAAGAAAAGTATGGGAAAGAAGAGGTATTAGACTGACTACCATAATGCAGGTCTATAGAGCTGTTGTGCTGACTTCTTTTTGTATGCCTGTGACACCCAGTCTATCAGTGCTATGCCAGGAAACTGAATTGCTTTTATTTGAATTGCCTTAGGAAGATTCTGAACATCACCTGGCAAGATAAGATACCAGACACTGAGGTCCTTTCTGGAGCTGAACTGCCACACATTCAAACTCTAATGCAGAGAGTGCAGCTCCGATGGACTGGCCATGTTGACCCAATATCAAAAGTACGTTTGCCTAAAGGACTGTTCTACAGAGAACCCACACAAGGCAGTGCTCACAGATAGGGCAGAAGAAATACAAGGAAACTTTGGAGGTCTCTCTGAAGAACTTTGGAACTGATTTGAGACATGGGAAACACTGGCACAGATCTGCCCAGCTTGGAGTTCTCACATCAGAGGTGTGGTCTGTGAGCAAAGTCGACTTGCAGTAGCTGAAAGGAGCCCTGAGAAGCACAAATTTAGAAACGTCTCCACTCCAAATGTTCGTATGGACTATTTGTGTCTGATGGGTGGTAGAGCCTTCCAAATTCAGATGGGTCTGACCGATCCCAGTTTGGCACACTCTACCTTGACCCCACATAGTGCTGCCATTTCGGGTCTTCTTCAAGAACCAAGGACAACAACCAGCTTCAGGGGAAAGCTCCTTAGGGGTGGGAGGAAGAGAGCAAGGCAACCGGGAAGCGGCGACAGTTGAGAGGGACTGGGGGGCGTCGGAAGTGAAATCTCTCGGGCCTTAAATTGCTTTTGCTGGGCGGGGTGCGGTTTGAATTTGCTTTCACTTGGGCCAGCAAGACGGACGCTCCTCCTGGCTGCCTAGAGAGGACGAGGAAAGGCTCCGGGGCTGCTCCTCCTGCAACAATCCGCTTCCGGTCCCTGTCAGTGTCCTCCCAGCCCCTCCCTAACAGGCCTTAGGGTCTTTTTAATCCGCCTAGGACCCGAGACGCTGGGGAAGGTGGAGGTGAGGGGAGAGATGTAAGGGGCGGGGGCGGGGCACATGGAGAGAAGGTGGGTCTCGGGATGGGAGGAGGTGACGAGGGAGGGGCGAGCACGTAGACTCGATAACGTTAGAGAACTTGGAAGAGTTGGGGACTCTGCTGGGGGGAGGGGAGAAGCTGGAAGAGATGGGGACTCTGCCGGGGGAGGGGAGAAACTGGAAGAGATGGGGACTGCAGGGGGAGGGGAGAAGCTGGAGAGATGGGGACTCTGCGGGGGGAGGGGAGAAACTGAAAGAGATGGGGATCTCTGAGGGGGAGGAGTAAGAGATAGGGACTCTG
>NW_027186112.1:1690554-1706974 GCF_028583685.1 Petaurus breviceps papuanus | reverse complement strand
GAGATGGGGATCTCTGAGGGGGAGGAGTAAGAGATAGGGACTCTGGGAGAGAACTTGGAAGAGATGGGTTAGGGAGGGGAGAAGATGGAAGAAATGGGGACTGGTGGAGGAGAGAAAGGGGAAATTTGGAAGAGATGGCAGTCTCTGAGGGGGAAGAGGTACTTGGAAGAGATGGGATCTCTGGGGGTGGCTGGAATGCAGACAAGAATAAAACCTGTTTCTCCTTGGGAGTTCAAGGCCTAGGAAAGGAGATTTGACACATATACCTTAATATAAAATAATAACACTGTCATATGGAATTTTATAACTGACAGTAATTCATATTAATAATAAGTGCATGAGAGGTATGGACAGAATACTATGAGAGGATGGGAGGGAGAAAGAACTAACTGGAGAGATGAGAAGCCTTTCTTGAAAGGATTACATTTGATCTGGGCTTTGAAGAATAGTAAAAAAAAAATGGTACAGATGCAGCTGTTATGGGGAGGAAAGAAGGAATGGTATGAGAAATTGTAGGAAAGAAGCCTAGGATGGCACTAACCTTTTTAACAACTATGTTACACTATTTAATCCTGTTAATCTTATATCTGGCTCTTATCCAGTCAGTCAAAAAGCTCTATTGATTATGTTACATTTCTTCCATATCTTCTTCTTGCCTAAGTTTCTGTGAACTGAGCCTAGTCCACTATTAACTCAAACTAAGCCTTCTAGCTAACTGGAGTAGATCAAATGGTGTTTGCTGGATAGTAATGGAAAACAAGGTTGGATAGAGAGGGTAGGATATGTTATTTGTGGTCTACATCATTGGAGGAGATCATGTCCAAACTGATACTATCACAGACCCCTTTGAGTATTTAAAAGATACAGGGTAGGGTCAGATATAAATGCTCTTAGAAGCCAGGCAGGGGAATTTGGATTGCATGATTCAAAGTAGGGAGATTTTCTAGGTTTATGAGTAGGAAAATGATGCAAGGGAAATAGTGTAATGTAAAAAAACAATAGCCTGAGAATCAGGAAGCTATGTAATCTTGGACAGGCCTCAACTTCTCTGGACTTCAGTTTGTTCTTCTACAAAATGAGGGCTCAACCAGATGATTTCTAAGGCCCTTTCTAATTCAGAAAACTATAATCGTCTGAAAATGTAGAACATAACAAGGAACAAGCCATTCTGGTTAGCTAGATTATTGGGTGAAGGAAAGTAATATGACATAAGGCTGGAAAGGTAGGTTGGAACCCAACGATGGAGGGCTTTGAGTACTAGGCTTTGGAATCTAGAATTTAACCTGTAGTCCCTGGGGAGCAACCCAAATTTTTTTTTAACAAGTTAGTGATGTGGTCAGATCTCTGTATTAGGAGGATTGATCTATCAATCAGCTCGTGAAGGTTGGATTAGAGGTGAGTAGGCCAATTGAGAGGACCTTAAAATTCAGAAACTAACATTTTTGACT
Organism: Petaurus breviceps papuanus; assembly: GCF_028583685.1. Lineage (NCBI taxonomy): Eukaryota > Metazoa > Chordata > Mammalia > Diprotodontia > Petauridae > Petaurus > Petaurus breviceps. The sequence goes on along the minus strand of NW_027186112.1, from coordinate 1,705,526 downwards.
AGATTTCTCAGCCATGCTTTGGAACATATTGTAAGCTGTGTGTTGGAAAGAGTACCATGTTGGGGGTTAAGTGGCCTGATTGTAGTCCTAACTAGCTACATGACCTTGGACAAATCACTTAACTTTCTCTTTCATTTTCTTTCTTTGTAAAATGAAGGTGTTAGGTGAGCTAGTCCTTTAAGATCTCATAGGCCTAACATAACCACTGGAATTTCCTTTTTTTCTTTCTATTTTTAACTTTTGTTGACATCCTTTGTTTTTATATTACAATCATTTCCAAACATATTCCTTTCCATCTCCTACCTAGAAAGCCATGACCTGTAACATAAAATAAATAAAAAGGGGTTGGAGGATAGGTGGGGAGAGAAGCAGTTCAACAAAATGGGCAACACTATCTTCATTTTCACACCTCTAGCCCCCTACCTCTGAAAAGAAGGAAGCTAATTTTTCTCATTTCTTCTCTAGAGCAAAGACTGTTCATGATATTCACATAAAAGTCAATTGTTTTTTTCTTTCATTTACATTGCTGTCATTATGTTTGTTGTTTTCCTAATTATGCTTACTTTACTCAGCATCAATTCATATAAAAGCTGGTTCTGATTTTCACTATTTCATACAGTATAGTCATATTACATTACATTCATACACATTTTACATTACATTCACCACAGTTCCTTTGTTCCCCAATTAATAGGCACATATTTTGTTTCCAATTCTTTGCTACCAGAGAAAGTAAATAATTGACATTTCTATAATTCTTTCTGGCTACAAAATATTTGTATTCTTGTCACATTTTATATTTAAAACCCTACGAGAGAGGTAGATAATACAAGTATTATTCTCATTTTACAGATAAGAAACTGAAACTTAAGGAGAATAAGTGATTCACCCAAGGTCATGTACATTAAGAGCAGAACCAAAATTTGAACTAGGTCCTCAAGGGGGAGCTGAAATGATAGCAAAGCTGATTAGCTTCTACCTTCCCCACTACCATAGAGGACATCACCATCCTTCTAGTCCCTCAGCCTCACAACCTGGGAATCTTCCTGGATTCCTCACTACCTCCCATCCCCCATATCCAAGCTATTGCCAAGGCCTGTCCATTTTACCTCGGCAACATCTATTGAATAGGCTCCCTTCCTTCCTTAGGCACTGCCACCACTATGGTGCAGGTCCTGAATTAAGTGGATCTGCCACTTTGTCTCTTCACTCTGGTCTATCCTCCATTCAGTCACTAAATTGATGTTCCTAAAGTGCAGGTCCAATCAGTAAGCTCCAGTGAATCCCTGTTGCCTCCAGGATCAAATACAAATGTTTCATTTGGCATTCAAAGCCCTTCATAGCTTAACCCCTTCTTACTTTTCCAGTCTTCTTATACCTTATCACCTGACGTATACATTTACATTCTCTTTGATCCAGTTACACAGGTCTGTGGGCTTTTGCATGAACAAGGCATGCCATCTCTCAGCTCAGGGTATTTTCTCTAGCTTTCCCTATGCTTCGAATACTCTTCCTCCTCAGCTCCAACTTCTGACCTCCCTGGCTTCCTCCAACTCCCAACTAAAAGCCTACAGGAAGCTTTTTCCAAATCCTCTTTTTTAAAAAATTTATTTTTAGTTTTCAACTTTCACTTCCATAATATTTTTCTCCAACTCCTCTTAATTCTAGTGCCTTCTCTCTATTAATTATTTCCTATTTATCCTACATCTAGCTTGTTTTGTAGATGGTGTGTATTGTCTCCCCTATTTGGTTGTTAGCTCTTTGAGGGCAGGGACTGTCTTGCCTCTTTTTATATCCCAGGGCTTAGCACAATGCTTGGAAGATAGTAAGTGCTTAATAAGTGTTTGTTGACTGACTAACATAGGAATGTCTAGAGTAATCAAAGGAAAAAGCCCACTGACAACATGAAAACAAGCTTTCAAGGAGTGCCCTTTGGGGAATATCAAACAAGGTGTATGTATGTGCACATAGGCTGTGTATGTATAGATGGGTGTGTGTGTGTGTGATTATTTGTGTTTCTGTCTGCCTTACTCACTCAGGAATCTGAGCTTTTTAGTATTTGACTCCTTCTGACATGATGGCCTGTGAACTCTGAGTCAGCACCTCATACTCCTTAGGATCTCAGAAAATGGTGGTTAATAGAGAATTAGTAGCTGTTAGGGTCTAGGGAAAGGAAAAGCTATACCTTGGGTCCCCTCAATTACTAAAAGAGAGAGGAAGTGCTGGGGAAACAAGTGGGCTGGTCTCCATTATGACTCTTTTGTCTTCCTTTAGCTCTACTCACACACTAGTTGTTGCCTTGAGGGAAACCAGGTGATGACGACTGTGCTTCGAATTACAGCCAGGTCCCAGGTGAGCTGTCCTTGCTAAGGTCTTGTCTCTGCTGCCCAAATGGGGCTTTGTTTCCTCCCTCAGCTTGGAGCTTCTCCAAGCAGCTAAGCACATTTGTTCCCAGATCATCCACAGGATGAAAAAGTGCACAGTATTTGTTACACTGGGGCACATCTGTGGTCAACCCCAATATTGTATTGTCAACACTGTCAACATTGACCCTCATGTTGCTGATAGGCTTAAGTGTTCTCCCTAAGCCTTAAGAATTAGGTAACTGAGGGGCGGCCAGGTAGCACAGAGGGTAAGAGCACCAGCTCCAGTGTTGAGAAGACCTGGAGATCGAATCCTGGGCTCAGACACTTAGCACCCACCCAGAAACACCTGGCCGTGTAACCTTGAGCAAGTTACTTAACCCCAATTGCTTAGGGGCGGCCAGGTGGCTCAGCGAGTGAGAGCACTGGCTCCAGTGTCGGGATGACCTGGATCAAATCCGGGCTCAGATACTCAGCACCACACCCAGAAATAATAACTGGCCGTGTAACCTTGAGCAAGTTACTTAACCCCGATTGCTTTAAAAAAAAAAAAAGAATTAGGTAACTGCTATTGTCTGGCCTCCTGGCTTTTGCATAAACAAGATACTCCCTCTCTTGACCCTGGATATTTTCTTAGCTTTCCCTTATGCCTAGAATGCTTTTTCTCCTCAGCTGTATAATAGCACCTAGCTTCTTCCTGCTGCTTCAAATCCCACCCCCCTTTTTTATAACTTTTAACACCTCCTTATCTCATTTCCAACCCCAGTTCTTCTAAATCTTCTCTCAAATGAAAACATCCCCTACTCACACACACACAGAAACACAAACAAACACACAGTAGGTGACATTCCTCCTAATTTCTGAAAAAAACTGAAGCCATCACACAGAGTTTTTTCAACTCCAGTCTCACATCTCCAACAATCTAGGAGACATCTCAAATTGAATTCCTCATAAACACAGCACATCCAAAACTGAACTTATTTTCATCCTTCCCTCAAAATCTCCCCTTCTTCCTAATTTTTCTATTACTGTCAAAGGTTCGCCATCGTCCCAGTCACCCAGGCTCTCAACCCAAGTATCACCCTCAACTGTTTATTCTCACTCATCTCCCCCCAGTCCAATCAGTTGTTAAATACTATTGTTTCTACTTTCATAACATCCTCCATACATGCCCCCTTCTCTCCTCTGACACTGCCACCACTACGGTGCAGACCCTCCTCACCTTGAATCTGGACTATTACAGTGGTCTACTTGTGGATCTCCCTGCCTCAAATCTCTCCCTACTCTGGTCCAGCCTCCACTCAGCTGTCAAAGTTATCTTCTAAAGTGCAAGTCTGACTATATCACCCTCTCCTACTTCAGTAAATTCCACTGGCACCCTGTTATCATCAGGATAAAATAGAAAATCCTCTGTTTGGTTTTTAAAGCCCTTTATGACCCGTCCCTTTCCTACCTTTCTAATCTTCTCAACCCTCACCCCATTCCACATACTTTGTAGGGCTGGCCTCTTTGCTGTTCCTCAAACAATATATTCCATCCCCCGATGCCCAGTATTTTCGCTTGTCCCCCATGCCTGGAATGCTCTCCCGGGCCTCGATCAGATTCTACCTACAAGAAGCTTTTCCTGATGCCCTTCAATTCTAGTGTCTTCTCTCTGATGATAATTTACAATTTATCCTGTATATAGCTTGTTTATCCATAGTCATTTGCATGTTGCCTCCCCCATTAGATTGTAAGCTCCTTGTGAGCAGTGAGTGTCTTTGTCTTTCTCTGTATCCTCGGCCCTTCACACAGTGCCTGCCCCATAGTAGGCTCTTAATAAATGCTAATTGACTGACTCAACTCCACTCCTCACCCTCCTCACATCAAGTCTTCCATGTCTTTGCCCTTCTCTTTTTCTTTCTCTCCTGAGAAAAGTGCACACTTCTTAGTCTGGCCCCAGCCTACCTTTCAAACCATTTCTCATACAATACCTCCTGAAGAACTCCATTCTCATGCTAAACTGGGCTGCCCTGAACACATTCTGCACTTTCCTGCCTCCCTAACTTTGCTTGCATTGTTCACTAGACCTAGTAGCCTCCTCTCCCATGCTTCACCTTCTGACAGCCTACCATTCCTCCAACATCCAGGTCATTTGAACTTGCTTCAATTTGACCTTAACTATTCCATGAAACTTTCCCTGATTCCCTTCAGCTAGAACTGACTTCAACCTCCTTAGATCTCAGCATATAGTAATTTGATTCTTTAAAATCTATACCCATCCTCACCTGTACTGTATTGTGAGGACAGAGACGGTATCTTTATTTTCCTACTTCCTCTAGCACAGTGACTCAGCCATAGCAAGAACAGAGTATATGTTTGTTCAGGGAATCCCACCTTCTCTTAGTAGCCACTGATCCTGTCATTCTTTAATCTGTCCAATTTATTTTTTAATTTACATATATTTCTTTTTGCCTTTTGGAGGGCAATAGGGGTTAAGTAACTTGCCCAAGGTTACATGGCTAGTTTTTTTGTGTGGGTGTTAAGTGTCTGAGGCCGGAACCAAACTCGGGTCCTCCTGACTCCGGGCTGGTGCTTTACTCACTGTGCCACCTAGCCACCCTCTAATTTACGTATATTTCCTAGCACTGTCACCATTTGGGGTAATGGTTTCTGAAAGCTTATTATTCTTTTTTTTTTTTTAAAGCAATCGGGGTTAAGTAACTTGCTCAAGGTTACATGGCCAGTTATTTCTGGGTGTGGTGCTGAGTATCTGAGCCCACATTTGATCCCCAGGTCATCCCGATGGTGCAGCCAGTGCTCTTACTTGCTGTGCTACCTGGCCACTCCCAAGCTTATTATTCTTGGGCAAAGTTTAGCTTCCTTTTATTTCCCCTGAACTCTTACTTGGATAACTTAGAGGGGCTTGGGGTGGGGAGTGATGCCTTAACCTGGGGTTATAGGATTTGGTGAATAAATTCTCTCTCTCTCTTTTTTTTTTTTTGCTTTTTGGAGGGGGGAGGGCAGAGCATTGGGGTTAAGTGACTTGCTCAAGGCTGGGTCATCCTTGCAAGGAGTTCATTTCCAAAGCACCATTTGACCTTCATACTAGATCACACGTCTTGTATTTCTCTTTATGTTTTCTTGTACTTGCCTATAAAGTCCCTAGGCACTTCTCAACCTCACCCTAATCCCCTCATTTATCTCCCCCTTACCTCCTCTACCCAGACAAATATGCACTGATAGAATTTATTTATACAGGGCACAATTGTGGGATTGTCCCTTGGGCAGCAGTTATATGTTGTTTCAGGAGCTGATGACCTTTGAAGATGTAGCAGTGTATTTTACAAAGAAGGAATGGAAGCAGCTGACCCCAGATCAAAGGCACCTCTACAGAGATGTGATGCTGGAGAATTATGGGAATATGGTCTCTCTGGGTAAGACTTGTTGCCACCACCATGATAAATAATAATCTTCTAGAGAAGGAACTTTTAACCTGGGATATGTGAAGTATTAAAAAACTATTTTGATAACTATTAAATATAATTCGTTACCTTTGCAAGCATTTTATGCTTTTAAAAACATTCTGAGAAGGGTGGCTAGGTGGTGTAGTGAATAAAGCACCAGCCCAGTGTCAGAAGGACCCGAGTTCGGTTCTGGCCTCTGACACTTAACACCCACACAAAAAAACTAGCCGTGTAACGTTGGGCAAGTTACTTAACTCCAATTGCCCTCCAAAAAGCAAAACAAAATTCTGAGATGGCGTTCTTAGGCTCCACTGGACTACCAAAGGGGTACATAACATAAAAATGGTTGAGTGCATGCCCAAAAGCTTTTTGGCCTTGACTTATGTGACCTCCAGAAAGATTGGCTTGGTTGTAACTTGAGAATTGGACCTTCCTCATCCATTTTGGGCCCAGAGATAGCCTGTTTTTGTTTTCTGTCTTTAAAAGACAGAGCTGAGGAAGAAATAGAAGACTTTCTTGGACTTTCTCAGATACAACCACTTTTCCTGTTGTTAAACTCCTTGTTAGACACTCTGCCTTAATCCTTACAGATTCTCCCTATATTTGTATAACTGTGACCCTTCTTTGACTGATAGCTTTGCAACCTCAAACAGGAGGAAAACAAATGAACTCACTATTTTTCTTTGCTAGATTGCTCCTTTCCTAATAGCATATTCTTACCCCAGTCTCTGGGAACATGTTTACTTAACATGTTTACTCCCACCTTCCCCCTTATCTCCATAAATCAAGAGGCTGGAGACAAGGTTCCCTCTAAGCCAGAGGCCTGAAACACCACTTTTTGCTGCAAAACTGCAGAGTATGGCCCAACCATATTCAAATGTGATTGGGAAATGTTTAACAAAATGAATAAAAATGTAATACAACATAGATCATGTGATTTTGTGGTTTTCTAAGTCAATATTTGGCCAAGGGATCTGATTGTGTTTAAGTTTGACACCATGGCTCTAAGCTGCACCTCATGCAGCCTCTGAGCATATCTTCTTTTCATCCTCAGTGAATAATAATAATAATAATAACAGTTGATATTTATATAGTGCTTTGGTTTACAAACTGAGTGGCTTTAACTAAATTACCTTATTTAGTCCTTCTAGCAACCTAGTGAGGTACAAATATTTCAGGTATTATTTTGCTCATTTTATGGATGAAAAAAATAGCCCCCAGAGGTTAAGTGATTTGCCCAAAGTCACACAGCTAATAATAGCAGAACCAGGAATCGGTTCCTAAATCTTGAACTCTTACTACTATACCATATTGCCAGTTATTGACAATGGAATATGAATATGTTGGGTTGGCTCTCTTGAACATACTTGAATATACTTAAACCTTTTTCATTATTGCATGAAAGACTCTGTCTCCTGAAATAAGAATTTCATACCCAAGAGGTAAACATTTAGGGGAAAGGCCTTGCTGTTTTACCCCAAATTTCTGCCAGATCAAAATTACATACTGGTAATCATGATTCAGCTTTTTGGTAGGTTTGGGCTGGGGGTAGTAGGGGAGTGTTGGGTGTTTTTTTGGACAGGGTATAGTAATTTATCAAGTCACAGTCTACTGTAACATATTTTAGTTATAAATAGATAACTATTATAACAAGGGACACCTGTACCAAATGAAGAGTTATCTATGAAATGTGAGCATCTATGAACAATAAATTGTTAATTGCTTAGTAAGAGTTTGGCTCACATAGCTGCTGGGAGTCTAGCTCAGCTTCCTATCTCATCTCCCAAGAAGCTCCAGCCTAGGTGGGGCCCTTCTGGACTTGTGCCAGATAAGGCTTTGCCAGGATTGGATCCTCAGCCCAGACCCTAACCCTAAATGCACACTTGGGAAAGAAGAGATCTAGGACTACAGGTCCTAGATGAGTCAAAAGTTTTTTTCCTAAGAAGACAAAATAACAGGATGGGATCCAGGCTCAGGGAAACATTAGAAGTTTCAGATAATTATTCTTTATCTTTTTGTGTCTATGTCCCATTTTCCCAATTAGGCTATAATTTTCTTGAGTGCGAGGGCCATACCTTTTATATATTTTCATTAACTTATCACCATTTCTGAGAGTTGGAAGGAACCTCAGATTGTCTAGTCCAGCCAGCCCTGGACAAGAAAGATAAAGTCTGGACCTGTGATTTCATTGGTATGAGGAACTCCAAGGTGAGGAAACTCCTTTTAATAGAGCAAGTCCATACCTTCTCTGCAATTTATAGTCTTAAAGAGTTGCCTAGACCACCAAGAAATTAAGTGACTTGCCCATGGTCACAGAGTCAGATCTGGCTTCCAGCTCTCTAACTTCTATGTCATGTACCACTCAACCAAATAAGAATCTTCTCTCAAACATTCTTTATAGATGGTCATCCAGCCTCTGCTTAAAGACCTTTGGTGACATGGGACCCATTAACTCCTAAGATAGCTCTCATTCATTGTCATTTGAGTTTGATGATTACCAGTGGTTTTTGTACCTTCAAAATCTTGGAGAGAAACTGGTTTAGTCTGAGCACTGGGACTGCTTTGAATTTTTCAGCACAAAGCTACACATTTTATTTCCTTTCCTATAAGCAGGAGTTCCATTCCACAAACCTGATGTGATATCTCAGCTGGAACATGGGGAAGAACCATGGGTCCTGAATCTGCAGGAAGCCAATGAGAGAGAGGAGACCCTGAGATACCTCAGCATAGGTGAGGGAAGAGAGCACTAATCAGTGGGAGTTGTCATTTTTTTTAATGTAAACTTTCTTCTGCATAGGGTGCAGTGTTTGAAGAAGGCTCCATAAGAAGAAGGGGACTGTGAATGGAAGCAGTCCCAAGGAAAGTCAGCGGAGAAATAAGTTATCCTGTGGGAAGGAACAATTGAAAAGATCCAGAATATCCCGGGGGGAGAATTTTTACCACACAATGAGTCATAGAAACATTGAATCTGAAGTTTGAAAGGGACCTTAAAGATCATATCATAAACCCTGACCCTCTCTAGTTCAGCTACATGACTAGGTCATGAAGTCCTGTACCTATCATGAATCCTCTCTCTAACATACCCAAAAGATCTTAGCTTCTGCTTGAACATCTCCAGTGATGGTGAGCTCACTATCTTCATGAAAAGAAGAACGAGCTTCAAGTATTTAAATGGTTGACATGTAGAAAAGATGTTAGTTTGTTCAGCTTAGTCCTAGAGGGCAAAAGAAGGAGTGAATAGAGGACACTGGGAGGTAGGTCTAGGCTGAAAATAAGGAAAAACTTCCTGAAATAGCTTTCTTAAATTGGAATAAACTAGCTGTGGAGTTGCCCTTCATTAGAGGTCTTCAAGTAAAATCTCTTGAGGATCTAAAGGGAAACATGTGGCATCAAAACCACAGGTTCCCCACCCCTGGAAATGACTTTTTCAGTTATGCTGTAAAAGGCATTCCTTTTCAGGTAGGATAGGACTCAAAGGAAGGATGGAAAAAAGGAAGGAAATAAACACTTATTAAGCACTTACTAAGTGCCAAGCACTGTGAATACAAATAAAAGCTAAAAGTGAAACAATCCCTGACCTCAAGGAGCTTACATTCTAATGGGAGAAGACCACACACAAAAAGGAACTAAAAAGCAAGGTGAGGAGGGGAGGTACCCATACAGGGATAATTTTGAAGTCCAGAGGAAGTTAAAAACAGGGTAAGGAGGGTAATGAAGGCCCATTGACTGTGTGTGGGGTGAAAAACCCCATTCAAAATTTAATCAAGAACATGGAGATTTCTCAGGATGAAAACAGGAAATTTTAATTCTCTTCTCCCTCGGGAAGAGGGCTGTCCTCTCTTTGATGGATCAGGGAGAGGAGGCTCACATTACAGGAAGAACAGAGTTTTAAAATCCTAATACAGCAGGGTCATATTTCCCCCATTATCCCTTACTCCCATTGGTTGGGGGGGGTGAGCTCGGGCTGTCCCTGGCTCCCATTGGCTGTAAGGAGGGGCTTACAGAGGCAGGAAAGGAGACAAAGGACTAGGTGTCTGAGACTCATAAAAGGGCTTAGTGCTGATTGACAGAAGCAATGAAGGGGGAAGGGTGAAACCCACACTCAAGCCTGCCACTAGATTCCATGACACAGTCTGAGAAGTTTTCACATCCCACTCAACTGCAATCCATCCAGAAAATGGAGGTTCTTGGAGGAACTCACCAATGGAAGGAGGGGGATGGACCTCTTAGAGGGATATAGCAGATTGAGTAGGCCTCAGGGGTGGTAAGCCATTACTGGGTGTAAAGGCCTCAAACATTTCAGGGAAGTTCCAAGATGTGCCTGCCACCAGTAAAGGGAACATGGTACTGAAGTACAGAGAAAGTCAGGAACATGACTGAGAGGGGAATGGCCTCTGTAATCCTTTCTGTTTCTCACATTGGTTCATTCTGTAGTTTCCCAGGTCCATTGTTGACATTTTTTGGACTACTTTAATTGTTAGGAAGTTCTTACTCATACTAAGAGAATATTTGCATCTAAGACTTGAACCTGTAGGGCTTTCAAGATAGGCAGAGGGAGAGGAAGAAAGCATATTGGCAGTGGTTGAACAGATCACTAGAAACGGGGTGCAAGATGTAAGACTTGCATTGAGCAGGAAGTAATATAATCTTTTATAGCTGAGCAAACTGGGCTGAGGTTAAATTAATTCTAGTCACACAACTAGTAAGTCCTGTAGGCAGAATCTGAACCCAAGTCTTCTAACTCCAAGTCCAGTGTTCTTTCCACTTCACTGTTACATTTTTTAGGTGATGAGTGCCACAGAACCAGGCAGAGGAACCTTCTCTTTTTTCTCTTTAGGTTCATTTTCCTATTTACCATACATCCTACCCCAACCATCAGCTTCTCAACCCATCTCTTTATCCCCCCTCTGACCCTCCTTCTCACACTTCATACCAGCTTATCTCTTTTTAACCCAGTATGGCCTTCCACTATTGCTAGCTCATCCTCTCAAGCTCCCAGTTCATCTCCACCTCCTCTGCTCAGCCTGTTCCCCTGGTTGGACTCTACCCTCCCCATCGTTGACTGCTGAGAAGTACAGTGTAGCAGCACTGTTGTTAACAGATGGAATCACTGACCAGTGTCTGAGATCCACTTTCTAGAAAGTTAGAAAACTGGCAGTATCAGTGAACAGGTGAATTCCTCTCCTTTCCATTGCTGAACAGCTTGATAGGCCTTTTGCTTTGTGACCAGCTTTAAAAAAAAATCAATGTTTAACTTTCTTGCAGAGAGAGAAAAGAAACTTAAGTTTTGCTATAGCCGGAGAATAGTTGATTACAAAGTAGCACCTAAAAATAGCTTTCCTAGCTTATGCTTGCATTATCCCCTGGGTAGGCTACTTCACATTATCTGTTCTCCTTTATCTAACCTGTGGTCCTTATCTCTTTCATCTATTCTCTCAAGATTTAAAGCCAGTTTTGAGAACTATCAAAGCTATGTATTTCAATTAAATTACTGTCAGGGGAGGGGGGAAGGCTCATCATTAAAATTATTTTGCTTTTTCCTCAGCTTATAGAACAAGTGACCTTTGAATTTGCTTTTTATTTTTTTCAGATTGTGAGAGCCAGAATGAGAACAAGCAGTCATATGAGAAAGGCATTTCAAAAGAAATAAAATCACATGGAGCAGCACTGGAAATATCCTTAAATAATGTAACTCAAAAATCTAGTTTTGAAGAGGATTGTGAATCTGAGGGAATTTTAAAGAGAAATCAAGGAAACTCCACAGTGGTGATTTTGAAGAAGAACTGTTACCAAGAAAGAGGTTTCAGTAAATTGACTATGACCTCAAAGAAAAATGCAAGGGGAGGGAACGCCCAAGAGCTGAATAAACATAGGAGAAATTTAAGTTTGAATTTAAACTCCATTTCTCACCCAAGACATGCTGTAAAAGAGAGGACCCATAAATGTGACACGTGTGGAAAAAGTTTCCAATATAATTCAGATCTTAATCTACATCAGAGAATTCATACTGGAGAAAAACCCCACAGATGCTGTGAATGTGGGAAAAATTTTAGTCGGAGCTCACATCTTAGGGAACATCAAAGAATTCATACTGGAGAGAAACCCTATAAGTGTAATAAATGTTTGAAAGCTTTTAGTTGTAGCTCCCACCTTATTCGACATCAGTTAATTCACAATAGAGAAAAACCTTATAAGTGTGAGGAATGTGGTAAAGCATTTAGTCTGAATTCACGACTTAGTCTACATCAGAGAACTCACACTGGTGAAAAGCCATTTAAATGTACTGAATGTGGGAAAGGCTTCATTCAGAGCTCACAGCTTATTCAACATCAGAGAATTCATACTGGCGAGAAACCCTATGGATGTGATGAATGTGGAAGAGCTTTTAGTCAAAGTTCACACCTTATTCAGCACCAGAGAATTCACACTGGAGAGAAGCCTTATGCATGTGAAGAATGTGGGAAGACCTTTAGTCAAAGCTCACAACTTAAACTGCATCAGAGAATTCATACTGGAGAGAAACCTCACAAATGTAATGAGTGTGGGAAATCTTTTAGTCAGACTTCATTGCTTATTCGACATCAGAGAATTCACACTGGAGAAAAACCTTATGAATGTCATGAATGTGGGAAAGCATTTCGCCAGAGTTCAACCCTTGTTCAACATCAGATAATTCATACTGGAGTAAAACCCTATAAATGTAATAAATGTGGCAAAGCTTTTGGTCGAAGTGCATACCTTAATGAACATCGAAAAACTCATCCTGGAGAGAAATCTCATCAAAATGACTATGGAGATATCTTAGGTAGTTCAGACCTTACTGATCAGAGAATTCAAACTGAAAACTTCCCCAAAACTAATGAATGTGGGAAAGGCCATAGTGAGGCCTCATTACCTATTCAACACCAGACAGTTTATACCGGAGAGAAGCCTTATAAATGTAATAAATGTGGGAAAACCTTCAGTTGGTATACATATTTTATGAAACACCAGAGAAATCATATTGGGGAAAAATCTCAACATAACAAGCATGAGAATGCTTCAGATATTTCAAGCCTTACTGAACACCAAAGAATTAATACTATGGATAAACCCCATAAATGTAATGAATGTGGGAAAAGCTTTGGTCAAAGTTCATTACTTATTCGGCATCAGAGAATTCACACTGGAGAAAAGCCCTATGAATGTCATGAATGTGGGAAAGCCTTCAGTCAGAGATCAACTCTTGTGCAGCATCAGATAGTTCATACCGGAGTAAAACCCTTCAAGTGTCTTGGGTGTGAGAAAGCCTTCAGTAGGAGGGCATACCTTATTGAACATCAAAAATCTCATATTGGGGGGAATTCACATCAATATACTGATTATACTAATACCTTAACTAGTTCAAGTCATAGTGAAGATCAAATAATTCACCCTAAAGAGAAGCATAAATACAATGAATGTAGTAAAGGCTTCAGTGAGAACTCATTACTTAATCAGCATCAAAGTGTTCATACTGGCGTGAAATCCTACAGATGTGATGAATGTGGAAAAGCCTTTACTTGGAGTTCACATCTTATTTTACACCAGAGAATTCATACTGGAGAAAAGCCCTATGAGTGTCATGAATGTGGAAAAGCCTTCAGTCAGAGCTCTTTTCTTATTAGACACCAAAGGATTCACACTGGAGTGCGACCATACAAATGTAATGAATGTGGCAAAGCTTTCAGTCAGAGTTCAACGCTTTTTCAACATCAGATTATTCATACTGGAGTGAAACCTTACCAATGTAATGAATGTGGTAAAGCTTTCAGTAGAAGTGCATACCTTATTGAACATCAAAGATGTCATATTGAGGAAAAATCCCATCAGTATAATAGCGGGAATGCCTTAGATAAGTCAAGATTGGCTGAAAATCATAAAATTCATACTGGAGAGAAATCTCATGAATGTCATGAATGTGGAAAAGCCTTTACTCACAGCTCAAGCCTTATTCAGCATCAGAGAGTTCATAGTGGACAGAGACCATATGAATGTAATGAATGTGGGAAAGCCTTTAGTAGGAGTTCAACCCTCATTCACCATCAGATAATTCATACTGGGGAGAAATTTTATGAATGTAATGAGTGTGGTAAAGGTTTCAGTAATAGTTCAAATTTGAGAAGACATCAAAGAATTCACTCTAGGATAGGAAAACACTTCAGCACTTTACAGGCAAATAGCATCTCAGGACAGTAGGGTAGTGATCAGTTTGAAGTATACAGAACCAAATATTTGTGGCGTTTAAGTATTTTTAATAAATCTGCTAAGGGATAACTGTAAACATTTTCCATTTAACCAAGGTTCTAAAGTTTTGCATCAATTTCTCAGCATTCTGTCTCCATTCTAACCAAACTAATCCTGTTTCCTCTGGACAAGCAGGATTTACTTATTCTCACATTCCAACCTTTTTTAAAAAACCTCTTCTTGAAATATCAGTTCACGTGCATCACCTTCAAAATATGAGCTTTTTCAGAAAGTTGCCTTATATTAAATTCAAGTCATTTTTTTATACTGTACCATGTCTCCTCAATATGTTTTCAAATTGTAGCTGTTTTTCATTTATATTGCTTTTAACTTTTTCAAGGCATTTAATGATCTGTTTTGTTTTGTCTTCTCAACTGAACTTTCAGCTACTTAAATAGAAGGACTGTGTTTTCCAATTCATTGATATGCAACCAAAGCTAGGATTGTGCTGTGCGTATAATAGAAAGAATTATTGAATTTTAGTGCCAGAAGGGACCTTGGAGATATAGTAAAAACTTCAAATTACACATGAGAAAACAAGCCTAGAGGGTTAAGTGATTTGCCCAAGATCCCATAGCTAGCAAGTGGCAAAGCAAGGTCTCAGACCCAGGTTTTCTGACTCCCAATCAGTAGAACCATAAACTGTCAAAAGCAAGAAAAAACATTAGAGATAACCTAATCCAATTCTCTCATTTTACAAATAAGAATTGAGGGCCAAAAAGGTTAAAGAACTGTCCCTGGTTATACAGCTTGGACACGATATAATTGAAATTAGAACATACTTCTCAACAAGTACTAGTAGAGTGCTTTGGAGACAGTATGGTGCTATGGAAAGAGAACTAGTTTGGGCATCAAGAGAGAAGATACATTTGAATCCTGCCTCTGCTACTTAATTGCC
>NW_027186112.1:1657922-1690544 GCF_028583685.1 Petaurus breviceps papuanus | reverse complement strand
TCCTAGCATGATCAGGAAATGAGGACTCCTGAATAAATGAAGTTTCCAAATAACTTCTAATATTTTTGACCATTTTTAGTGGAAGGTTTTCAAAATATAATGTTAAATCTGTTTCACTGCCTTGGCAAATGCTATGTAAGACAATTTAACCTTTTAAAAAAATGACTTGAGTATATTTTTATGAGCATAATTTTGAATTGTGTGGGTATAGATTTTCCTGAATACAGTGTGAGACACAGAGTTGGGTGATACCCTGTAACTCACTCTCTTGGAAAAGTCTCTTGTTAGCCTACATTTTTATCATTTTCCTCTCTCAGAGAAATAAAATGTGTATTACCTCTAAACACAACATGACTTTTTCCCTCCTCAAAATGATTAGTAATTTTTGAGTCCCCAGGCAGTCTTCTCAGCTTCCAGAAAAACCTACTGTTAGTTCCCTTTGATTTTTTTAAATTGCTTAAAACAAATATTTATTTTCATATCACTAACACAAGTTACTTTACCTCATCAATTTCAGTTTACTCTTGCATTTAATATTTTAATGGAGTGCCCAGGAAGAGAATACCTTACTATTTTAAGAATACAAGTTCCTCTGGAGATAGAGCCTTCAAATCTAACAAAATTCCTCATTGTCTCTAATGGCACTTCTGCAAATATAATACTAGACCACAATTTTTACGATATTCAAATATTTACTTTCTCTGTAAGAAGCAATGTGCTAAGCACTAATGGACATAGAATGTTTAGATTTCTGTCCTTTCACAAAGCCCCAGGGAGTGATCCTGTTCTAGTTAATTTTTTTCCCTTAGCAAATACTAGTAGGTCTCAGTTTTGTCAGCTGTAAATCAGGAGTTAGACAAGATCTTTAAGTTCTCTCCCAATTCTGATGTTTCCTATGATCTAAAGTCCTTTCCTGTTCATTATATATCTCCATTGTCATAGTTCCATAAATCTGTTTATGAGAGTACACTTTTTAGTCAATGAACTAACCAATCAATTACATGTCATCTTTGATCCTACCCCTCTTCAGGGAAAGGTCTTATAAAGGAATGGTGTCAAATAGAAATATAGGCCATCTTATATATAAGATTGCTACAGGCCAAATATTGACTTAGAAAACTACATATTATCATCTATTATTATATTTTCATTTTTTAAATATTTCCCAATGATATTTTAATCTAGTTCCAGGGGCACTCAGGAATGTTGAGGGCTTTGTGTTGGAGGTCATGTGTTTTAATACTTCTTATATAAAGCATTAGCTGAATGAATGAATGAATGAATGCCCCACTGAAGAGAGGGGCAGAAGAGTCTGCAAACAAGATAAGGTGACTGTTTCCTGGGAGGGGTGTCTCTAGTCTACTTATTGGCACAGAGTTGTTGCAGAGCCCAAGAAGGAATGACCCTTTGGTAAGTAATATCTTAGATGCTGGAAAATGTGCCCTTCCAGTAATAACCCAGGGCCACTAGGTATCACATGTACCTTGTGGAAGCAATTAGTCACTCTATGTTTTATTGATCAAAGTTATTAAAGACTATTTATTTTATCAAATAGATGTTTGTAGGATGGTTGCTCAATAAAGACACATCTCTATTTGCAAAGTGTCCTAGTTTTTACACAAGAAACCTGGGACTTATATACTTTTGTGGCTACTTCCATAAAGTTATAGAAGTTACCTCATACTACAAGATTTGCATTAAAGTCACAAATCAGTAGTAGAATCAAATGAAAACTAAGCCAAAGACATACTTTTGATGTTAGCTGACAACAGTATGCAATATTGAGGACTTGCAGGAAGATAAATTACAAAAATGCAAACAGTAGTAAAATTATGAGAACAAAAATTATGAGAACAGTTGCATTTGATCAAAAGCAAAAATTGTTAATATCTGGATATCAAAGTAGGTACTAACATTTGCACAGAGGGTTTTTTTGATCTTGGTTAATAATTAGTAGTGGGGGGTGCCTATTAAATTTGTAATATAATTGATATCAATTTATATATAGTAGAATTTATAAAATTAAATAGGAGGGTACCTATTAAATTTGGCTAGACATTATGCATTGCTCAGTTATTTATAAGATTTGAGACTCCAGTGTCTTATCTTGCATATACTTCAAGCTTAGTCCTTAAGTTGTCTGCATTCAAATGGTTATTCCCTCTTTGTAGATACAGATCCAGCCCCAGAAATCTCATCTACAATCCCACTAAGAATGGAAGTAAATGGAGATTTGGACATAATGGAGACCCCTAATAATAATTCTACTTCGGGGTGACAATGGAAATAAATGACTGATGCTGAGCAAAAAGCCTGCAGCAGGCTCTTTGAGTTTTTTCCACTCTCCCTCAGGCATGTGCTTATGTGAATGACCTATATAGTTTGTCAGCTGTAATTTATGAAGGCCGCACAACACTCACCTTTGGTGCTATGTATTTGAATCAGCCAAAATTAGGCATTGACTACAAATGTGCAAAGGTGAATTTCATTCTAGAAATTCAGTCTAGAAAGGAGATTTAAGATAGGGATTCAAATGATAATTAAATAAATATAAATGCATGAACAAGGTGACAGATTGTTACTTCTTAGTGTTCCATATAGATATAGATATATGTGTGTATACACATATGTATATATACACACACACATATATGTATGCATATATGTGTGTGTATTTATCAGTTATAGGGCACTTAATTCACAGCTTTATGACTTCTAATTATTTGAACTAAAACACTGCAAATCTCACAATTTTGTTTCCTTTTTACATCAGCATAAGCAATTTCAACAAATGTCCTAGGACCTAGAACGTATGTGCAGAGTACTGGTAGGGCTAAGGAAGATAAATAAAATATAGTCCTTTTCATCATTTAATTCAACAATAAGTGCCTACTACTGTGTGCAGAGAACTCTGTTCTTGGGAACATAAAAAGTTTACGTAAGACAAGCTTTTTTCTCATTAAGATCATGGTCTGGTAGAGAGGTGACAAAGATAAGGAAAAGGTTATTATAAGGGTGCAGAATGCTATGTAAGATGAGAGACAATAGGAACCTATGAAGGCTTCCTGGATGAGTGGCCATTTGAATTTAGCAAAGGATTCAGTAGGAATCAAAAGGGGACAATAGTAAAATAAGGTCTTTTTTTCTTTTTCCCTCCCAGATGTGGGGAGGGGAGGTAGAGAAAAATGTCAATTGAAAAAAAAATAAAATAAAAATTACATTTTTTTAAAAAGATGGAGGGGTGGCTAGGTGGGCACAGTGAATAGAGCACCAACCCTGGAGTCAGGAGGACCTGAGTTCAAATCCAGCCTCTGACACTTAACACTAGCTGTGTGACCTTGGGCAAGTCACTTAACCCCAATTGTCCTGCCTTCCCCCCTCCAAAAATAAAAAAAAGGCAGAAGTGATGAAGGATATTACAGGCATAGGAAACAAAGAGAATAGGAGCCAAGGCAAGAAAATATAGTATAAAATTAGAGGTAGAGAGTAGTTCAAGCTGGATAAAACACAAAATACAGAAAGGGGCTTTAATAAGGGTGAAGGCTGAAAAGTATAGCCCAAGATTATAGAGGTCCTTGAATGCCAGGAAAAGGAGGTTAAATTTTATTCAGTAGGTCACTAAAGATTTTCAAAAATGGATATTCATACGTAAGATTATTCTTGGTTGGTTGGTTGTTGTCCTTTGTTCTTGAGGATAACCAAAATGACATCACTATGTTGGGGTCAATGTACAATGTATCTAACTGTGGCTGATCAGACCAATATGAGCTAGAAAGACTCTACCACGGTTTAGGCACAAATAGTCCATATGAACTTTTGGAATGAGATATCTCTAAATTTACACATCTCAGTTCTTTTGAGCTACTGCAATTCTGTTTTGTTCATAGAGCACAGTGCCTTTCTTTGATGCAGGTACACTATGTTGGGTGGTCCTATGCCAATGTCTCCCCTGTCTCACAATCATTTCCAAGATTCTTCAGAGAAATCTTAAGCGTCCTTACATTGCTTCTTCTAACCTCCATGTGAGCATTTGCCTTGTGTGAATTCCCTGTAAAATGTCTTTTAGGCAAATATACATTTGGCATTCTAACATGGCCAGCCCATTAGAGTTGCTCTTTCTGTAGTACAATTGGAATGCTTGGCAGGTCAGCTCCACAAAAGATCTCAGTGTCTGGTCCCTTATCCTGCCAGGTGATCTTCAGAGTCTAAGACAATCCAAGTGGAAGCAATTCAGTTTCCTGGCATGGTGCTGATACACTGTCCAAGTTTCATAGACATGCAACAATGAGGTCGGCACAAGAGCTCTAGAGACCTTCAGTTTGGTAGGCAGCCTAATACCTCTTCCCTATTACACTATCCTTTAGAGATTCCCAAATGCTGAACTAGCTCTGGTAATTCCTGCATCAACCTCATCATCTATGTAGACATCCTTGGAAAATATAATGCCAATATAAGTGAACTTATCCGCAGCATTCAAAATTTCTCCATTTGTTGTAACCAATGGTTCCACATATGGGTGGTATTGTAATGGCCAGTGGATAATGTGTGTTCTCTTGGTGTTAATTTTTAGGCCAAAATTAGCACAAGTCACAGAAGATTGATCCATTTTCTACTCTATCTCAGCCTGAGAGTCTGCATTGAGTGTACAATCATCTGTGTACACAAAATTACATGCAAAAAAAATTATTCTAGCAGCACTAAGAATGATGAATTGGAAGAATGAGAGAGAAACCTATTTGTTGAAGGAGACCTCAGAGGTCTTCTAGTCTACTTCTCTTCACTTTACAGATGAAGAAATAGGCCTAAACAGGTTATGAATTTTTATCTAACATCAAACACATTATATCAGAGATAGATTTTGAACCCAGGACCTCTAGCTCCACAGCCAGTGTTCTTTCCAGTTTACCAGAAGGCTATTGCAATAGTCCACGTGGGTGTTAATGAGTAGAGCTACACTAAGGTATTAGTGGGGATAGAACCAGCATTAATTAACTAAAACCAGGGAGTAGGCAGGTACAACACATATACAAATATCTGAGGAGGAAGAGCTCACTTTCACCCGGGGGAAAAAAGGGGAGTTTTAATGAAAAAAATGGCATTTGAGCTGAGCCTTGAAAGAAGAGAATTTCAAAAGGCAGAGATGAGAGGAAAAGAATGTCCTGGGTAGTGCGTAAAGAAAGGCAGAAGAGTGCAAGATGAGGTCAGGGGACAAATATCTAGTCGTCCGTCAGAGTTGTGAAACATGATGTTATCCTCTTTTTTCAGCACAGACCCATCAGAAACACTTTGGTTAATCAAACTCATTCTAATCAAAGCACTTTCTGATTAGAGGTTCTAAAACTGACAGTTTCTTCATACCATTAAAAATCTAACATAAGCCATTTTGGAATGTGTGCTAAGGATAGAACAGAGGGTTTCAACACTTGGACAACAAGGACTGAGGCTACTCTCTGTGAATAGTCCATAGACTTCATACCATGACAAGATTAAGTCCATTAGATTTAGTCACTGAACACATTTCTGAGTACCTACTATGTGCTCAGTTTTGGGGGAGGAGAGGGTGTTGGGGAGGAAGAAATAGGGAAGTGATAAAGTGAACTGCAGGGTGGAGAGGGAGAGATAAAAAAAAATTTAAGTGCACAGCAGAGAACAAAAGAAAACTTGGAGGTGATGAGAATCAGGTTATGCTGTGGTGGGGTCATCTTGAAAGAATTCATAGACTCAGACTGTATTCAAGCCAAGCATAGGCATTTATTGTGGTTTTGAGGTTTCACTCTCTGGTAAGCAGGTAAGTTCCTTAGAGGAGCTAGAAATTTCAGGAAGGTTAGACAGGCAATTTTATAGAGTATGTGATGCTGATTACACAACAGAAAATATGAATAATATATGAATATTAAGAAGGCAGGAGGGATTTGTCAAGGGATTAGGCAATAGGGGAGGGGTCCTAGCCTCAGTGGAACTGTGCATGCAATTTCCCATAATGCATGCAGAAAAACCCATGAAGGGAGCATTTATGTATGATAATGATATTATAATAAACCTCTCTACGTCATAAGTTTACTTTAGGCCAGTTCTTTACTATTATTGTGCAGGCACCATCTTAGGGAAAGTCCCTTCTATGGTTTGGTAGTCAAGCATCCTGGTGGTGCTGCTTTCTGGTTAGCTGGCTATTGTAGTCCAGTTTGAGGCTAAATGGATGATGTGGTCAAGCAATGCCTGCTTCTCAGTGGGGCATGTGAAGAAGTTAGGGTATTGAGTCTAAGGGCAGTGGCTGGGACAGTGTCTAGGATGCCATTCCAGAAAAGCAGGGTAGCTTTGAAAATATTGTGTCTTATTTGTTATATAGGTTTCAAAGTAAAACGGTAAAAGTAAACTGGAATGGAAATTCATGGTTTTATATTAAATACTCATGTTGTTCTGTGTACATGGAAATGTTCTTTTTTGTCTTTTCATGTTGAAGCTCAAAATGAATAAGAAATTTTTAAATAACATAAAAAAGAGTGAATTGCAAAGAACAATAGACTTGATTTCAGAAGCCTGGGGTTTGAATGATGTCTCTATCATTTACTAGCTGTGTGATTTTGTTCAGATCCCAACTTCTCAGTTCAGATCACAAACTCGGTGGGAACAATAATACCTGAGCTAGAGAATCAGATGAAATAGTGTACATAAAGCATTTGTAAACCACAAAGCACTGCATAAATATCAGTGCAGGGTACTGCAAAGAAAAATTATTTTCTCTGCTGCATTTCTACGATGGGAGGAGCAGCTAGGTGGTGGAGTAAAGATAGAATCTTAAATCTGAAGACCTTAATTCACTTATTTGCTATATGACCCTAAGCAAGTCACTTAATATCTTTCAGGCTCAGTTTCCTCTTCTATAAAATGAAACAAATAGCATCTGCCTTCACAATGAAGATCAAATAAGATAATATATGTAAAGCAGTTTGAAAATCTTAAAACATCTTATTAGTTAATATTATAAAGAGGCAGCCAGATGGTACAGTGAATAGAGCACTGGATCTGGAATCAGCAAAACCTGAGTTTAAGTTCTGCCTCAGGCACTAACTGTGTGACCCTGGACAAGTCACTTAACCCTGTTTGCCTCAGTTCCTCATCTGTAAAATGAGCTGGAGAAAGAAATGGCAAAACATTCCAATATCTCTGCCAAGAAAACCATAAACGAGGTAACAAAGAATCAGAAATGACTGAAATGACTAAACAACAACAAATTATTATAAAACAACCCCTTGAGGCAGGGATTACATGTAACCCTGATTTTACAAATGAGAGAACTGTGGCTTAGAACACTTAAATGACTTGTCCATTGTTATGAACAAAGTATTAGGGGCAGGAGACTTCTACAGCACATGAGAAAATAGATGGATAACTAGTCATTTTTTCTGATCCCCAGGACTTCTCAAACCTCTCCAAACCAAAGCTAAAGCAACTTCAGCAGTCTCCATGACTTAGGACACTCAGGATCCAAAAATAGTTAAAACAACAAAAAATCCATAAAGTGATAATACAGTGAACTCACTCAGCACCCCTCCCCCACACTCCCTACTATAGTCATTAGCCAACCACATGTGGGCTCACAACAAAACTATACCCCATATATTCCAATTTCCCCTCCTGTCCAGTGCAGTTGGTGATCCTGGCTCCAGAATGAGCAAGTTTCCTTGTTCCAGGACAAATAGCCAGCCTGCCTTGGCAGGTCTCCAGACCGCTGAAGCTTGTTGGGACCATACAACCAGCACTACAGCAGGCATTGTTCTATGCCTCAAAAAGATCTCTGGAGGAGAGCCAGGAACAAGAGGGAATGAAACAGGACATGTGTCTGGGCTGAAAATAGAGCTCAACACCACATATCACTCTACCACCTCCTTCCAGAACCTTGGAAACCTAAACTACAAAAATCAACCCATAGCACCAGCATGGCACCTCTCTGAATTGCCATATCAGAACAACGAACTGAGGAACAGAGGGAATGGGACAGGACACTGACATAAGACACTCCACTAAGCCTGAGAGATCATGTTCAGCACCCAGCTTGGAACAGCTCTATCCACCCAAAAGTCACTTGCAGCAGAGACCTAGGCTTGATGTAATGTAAATTACCCAGCGTGGAAGAAGACTGAGATGCTTTGAGATTCAGCCCCTAAGGAAACCACCATCAGAGAGGAGTTAAAGAGTTAGAAAATGAACTGGGGGGTGGGGGGTCATGGATGAAATTACAGAGATCTCAGGAAGGAAAAAAACTCTAAGACTTTGAACATAATCAAATAAATCATTAATAGCAGAAAGAAATACAGTTTCCAAATTTGGAAAACAAATTCAAACATACATGAATAAATTGTCCTAAACAAATGAAAATGATACAACACTTGATGAGACACAGGACCCTGTGGAATTTAAGGAGAACGAGGAACCACGACACTGTTCCTGAGTGGTTCAAAAGAGAAATGAGAATTATGAGAGCAGAGTTTATGGCTTGCACAACAAAAATAATGAGCAGAATAGAAAAACTGGAATCTGCTATGGCCAGTCTCACCAAAGAAACACAAGAGAGAAGAATAGCTTGGGAAACAAATGCACAGAAGTGAAGGACAATCTAGAAGAAAAACAAAAAAAAAAATGTTCTAAATCATTATTAATTAGAAAAAAGTAAATTAAAATAACTTTGAGATATCTCACACTTATTAAATTGGTTAAAATGATAGAACAGGAAAATGACACAGCTTGAGGGGATGTGGAAAAATTGGGATATTAATACACAGTTGGTGGAATTGTGAACTGATCCAACCACTTTGAAGGGTAATGTGGAAATTTGCCCAAAGAATTACAAAACTGTGCAAACCCTTTGACCAAACAATACCAGTCTTAGGTCTATTTCCCAAAATGACCAGGGAAAAAAGAAAAAGAACCTATATGTTCTAAAATATTTATAGTAGCTCTCTTTGTGGTGGCAAAGAACTGGAAATTGAGGGGATGCCCATCAGCTGGAGAATAGCTAAACCAGTTGTAGTATATGGTTGGGATGATATACAAATGATGTAAATGTGCTGTAACAAATGGATGAGCTGTTTGATTTTAGGAAAACATGGAAAGACTTGCATGAAGTGATGAAAAGTGAAGTGAGCAGAACCAAGAGAACATTGTATACAGTAACAGCAAATTATTCAAAGAATATCTGAACAACCAGATTATTTTGGGTACTACAAATACTCAAATTAATTATAAAGGACCTGTGATGGTGCTATCCACTTCCAGAGAAAGAACTGATAAACAGAAGTATGCATGGTATGGTTTTACATGTATTTATAAATCTGTGTCAAATGGTTGCTTTCTCTAGTGTAAGGAGGGAGTGAGTTTGTAACTTAAAATGTAACAAAAAATTAATTTAATTTTTCAAAAAAGATAGGAGGTTATGGTCAGATAGGGGACTGTTTGATTTTCAGAGATAATAAGCCAGTAAATCTGAAGATAATGAGGTTACAAAACAAGCATCAAAGAAGGCTGAGAAAAATATGACCAGTGATCAGTCTGAGATTTGAAGTTTCAAAGGTAAGGAGAAAGATTACATAGAAAGGCAGATATACCTTGATTAATTACATGGAAGGTGTACTTTGTATGTAACCTTAACATTTGCTATGTTTTGCATGTAACCTATGTATTTGTTCTAACCTTTGTAACTTTGCTATGTATTTTGTTTCTGATTGTGACCTACTTGTCTGGTCTACCTCATGAAATTTTGACGTATATGCTATCTATCATATATTTATGTGTTTACTATGTAATCTTGGATAATTACCTGTGACACTCAATATGCCAACTAATTGATGCTTATGATATATACTTATAGAGATAGTCATACACTTGGTGAGATTTTCAGGGACTGTATTTCTTTTTTAACTGGGAAATATAAGGAGACTATCTAAGGACTTCATTTCCCATAGTGCTTAGAGGCAAAAGAGTATTATGCAAAAAAAAATTTTAAAAAGAGTATTATGCAGATTTTGTGTGATGTCACCAGAAAAGGACTTTGGTGGAGAGGCTCTACAAGGTGAAATGTTTAAAAAGCAGGACTGTAAGAGCATGAGGGAGTGGCAATATGCAGAGCTAAGATCAGGGTAGAGTAATAATGTGGGGGCAGCAAGCATGGTATCCTGAACTTGCAGTACAATCTGGACCATGGTCATGACTACAGACTTGAGGCAAGAGATTTCAAACATTCTCCATCCTACTGCAAGGGACTCCTAAGAAAGAATCCAAGAATCAGGAAACTTCACCTCTGTTACTTGGACAGTTAGTTGCAGAATGGTGGTGTCATCCAACAAAGTTGGAAAATGAGAGGAATTAAAACAGAATTAGGCTGTAATTCTCCTTTGTGAATGGGTACAGAGAGTATTTTTTCTATTTTACCCCCTTGTTTTTGGTGCTTTATGCTTTAATTAAATGTTTTGCTCTTGTATTTCTGTTTCTGGTATATAGCAAAAATAATATACTGGATGGGAGCTTGGGCTGTGGAATTAATTACTTATCACCTCCCAAACCAGCCACATTGAATCTAGAAGTAGTTAAGGGGAGAACTATGTTTGGGAACATACCTGGTATGTTTATGAATTAAAGTTT
This sequence comes from Petaurus breviceps papuanus, assembly GCF_028583685.1. NCBI lineage: Eukaryota > Metazoa > Chordata > Mammalia > Diprotodontia > Petauridae > Petaurus > Petaurus breviceps. Next base: position 1,679,909 of record NW_027186112.1, on the reverse strand, counting down.
TTTTTTCAGAACTATATCAAGCTATTGCTACCTACATTAGCATTAATTAATAGCTATTGATTTTTTTGGTGGGGGATGTGTGGGAATCAGTGTTACAAAGTCATTTATACTGGTATTATACAAGCTGCTGGGCTTCACTGAAGATTTCTCCTTTTTAAAATCTAGGATATAATTTCACACCAAGCTTCCCACTGTAAACTCCAGACACATTGATTCAAATAAGCATAATAGGTATCAAAGAGCCATTACATTTTTTTAATTTGTGTTTTTTTTGGTTGTCTTTGTTGTTGTTTGCTTTTTGGAGGGCAGTTGGGGTTAAACAACTTGCCCAAGGTCACATGGCTAGTAAGTGTTAAGTGTCTGAGGCCGGGTTTAATTTAGGTTATTGCTGAAAGTATTTGAGGGAAGCAAAACATGACCTAGATGACTGTGTATCATCCATTTGAGTATGTTCAATAAAGCTACTTAATTATTGAAAAATTAGTGAATATTAATAAGACTCAAACCTCAAATACCACTGATCTTGGGGGTTCTCTGTTGACTGTGATCATGATGGTATTGTAAAGACTAACCATGTTGTAGACTTGTTTGAGGTAATGTCAGATACTATTATATAGAAAGGAAAATAGTGGATTTCTATATGTACTATATAAACTATCTGAAACTATAACCTATTAAAATATTCCCCAAAAAATAACAGTTGAAGGGGTCACTTGGAAAGTAGTTATAATAAATTCTGACCAGGAACTCATGAGCAAATGTAAATCCTTTCTGGTGAGAAAAAGTAAACTGGGAAATGATTTAAAAGGCCCACCAAAGATGAAAACACCATCTTCAACAACCAGTGCCCCCAGACCCACACCCAGTAACTGTAGTAACCATCAATGAGGTGTCAACCTTCTTCAGAAGACAGTGACTCAATGAGATCTGTAGTCACAAGGGGAAGTTGTAAGCTACAAGAAGTATTACTAAGTTCCACCTGAAAAAATACTAGAATTTTCAGGACATTTATCCCTACCCCGACCCCTTTTTTCTCTCTCTCTCTCTCTCTCTCTCTCTCTCTCACACACACACACACACACACACACACACACACACGAATTTTCTGAGTTGTGTAAGGGATTTGCCACAGAAACAATGCAATAATGTTTATAAGTGTAGGGGCTAGAGAAAAATCTGCTTTTGACCTTATACACTTCCTGAAAATGAGTGTGCAGAGGTCATAGTATCTGAACTCATGCCAAGTGATTCCTTGGGGCCCTTTGACTTTTTAATGGTTCATGGAAAATGATTGGTGACAGGAACCATTTGGAAGTATTGATGTAGCTGGATGATCTCACTGTATCTGAATCAAATGCTATCAAGAGACAATTGCCAGTCTGGCAGAGCAACTGATAAGTGTCTTAACCAGACATAAATATTGAACTTGGGATGACAGAAATGCTACTAGCCACATTTCAAGAATTTTCAAGCACTACTTCCTACTTTTCTAGGATTCAGTGACTATCAGAAGTTGGTACAAAACTATGACATTATCACTCAGCCTCTCAATAAGATTACTTAATAGAAGTGTGTTTCAGAAGAATTGGAAATGTAAAAACAGGTATTTGACTTGAAACTTAAGCACCATTTACTGCTTATTGCAGTAAGAAATGTGGGCAGAACTTCAAGGACTTGGCTGACCACTTCATACATACACTAGTGTTGACTTTTACAGATCCAACCCCTGCCTCAACAGCAATCTCTGTCACCCCATGTAGTCATCTCCTCCACCTTCACTTTAGCTCCACATACTCTTGCATTCATCTGTGGACCCTCATCAGTTCTCAAAGCACTGTTTTTAAGTACTTCCTTCCTCTGACTTATGATCATGTGTTCCTTCCACCTACTGCTATACCCACCTATCTTCAGCCTCAGGTTTAAAGAGGAACTACACTTTCTTCTGCAGAAGACCACTGACCTTCCATCTTCTGCTGCCCATGTCCTAAAAGAAGGTGGCAAAGTGTCAAGGGGCCAGACTGACTTCCATCTGTCCCAACTCAAAATCCCCCAACAGGCAAAACTGCTGCATCTACCTGATCTCAAGTCTCAGATGAGAAGAGGAGATTTATCTTCCTCTGACACTCCCATCATCTTCTATTCATATCTCCTAAGAGTAGGCTGGTGGGGTTCACCAGTACACCTTCCAACTATCACTGCAGGACAACTTCTCCCTTCTGCTGCCAGCCTCACCTCCCACCTAGAATGTGGAGAGCACCCAGGTGGGAGGAACAATCTTCCCTGTGACATCAGGCCTTCCATCTCCTGTTGTGCCTGTTCCTTGAGGGAACGGGAAAAGGCAAGTTGGTAAAAGACATAAATGTCTATCTCCTGCTGCACCATCTCCTACCTAATCTCCAGGCTTCAGAGGCAAAAGGAGTAATGAAATAGGACTTCCCAACTTACTGTATGCATTCTATCACATGCTGTGCATAGTTTTTCCTGCCTGACCTCTAGCCTCCTCCATCAAAAAGAATGACACCTATCACTCCAAGATGAACATTGTCATAACTGGTCATACCTGACACCTCCCAGTGATTAGAACCCCAGTAAATTATCATCCAAACCCCAATCTCCATCCTCCATCTGATTCCTTATTCCCATCCCCCTCAACTCTCTCACACCAAAGTCCCAAACAAACACCACGCACCCTTCCTCTGTGCCCTCTGGAATGCCCGTTCCGTAAGTAACAAACTTACTTCCATGTTAAATCTTTTCCTGTCCCTCTCCAACTTCTAGCAATCACTGAAAACCAGCTCCCCACTGATGACATTGCCTCCTTGACAACCCTTTCCAATACTGGTTGCAGTCTCATCCTTCTCAGCTTATTGGTCAAATTCTCCTCGATCCTCTCATCACTTCCAGGTTCCCCCTGCCATCTTCGCTCAATAATCTCTCCTCCTTTGAGGCCCATGTTATCCACTCGATAAAAATCCTAGTAGCTATTGTCAACAGACCTCCAGGTCACTCCCCTTACTTCCTCAACAATTCCAGTACCTGCCTCACAATTTCTCTCTCCTCTTCAACTCTTACCTTCCTACTAGAGGACTTCTAACATACATATTGATTCTCCTTTAAATACTTTAACCACCGAGCTCCTCAACCATTTACCATTACATACTCCTCCACCTCACTTCAGCCACACAAAGATGGTCATACCCCTGATCTTGCCATTATCTGCAAATGTACCATACCACCTCCATGTTCAAGAATTCCAAAATTCCCTTATCTGACCATAATCTATTGGCTTTCTACCTTGCCCTCTGCTCTCTTACAAAACCCTACTCCTTACCCTCATCATGACCTCCAATCTCTAGATCCCTCACCTTTCTCCCAGGCCATCACCCCTGCACTACCAACTCTACTCTTTTCCCCTTCTTGACTCCCTGGTGAACCAGTTCAACTCTACACTGTCCTCTTCTCTAGAGCCCCTGGTACCCTTATATCACCAATTACATCTTGGCGAGCCTCAGCCTTGGGTGACTTCCATCACTCAGTCTTCACACACACACACAAACTGCTTAAAGTATGGACAGATCACACAGCCATTCTAACTGGGTCTCCTACAAATGTTACACAATCTCAATTGTGCTCTCACTACTGAATTTAATTGCAACTGCTAAGCAATCCTACACCTCTCTCAACTCTTTATCCTATTCTCCTTAGTGTCTGTTCCAAAGTTTTTCATCCCTCCTAAAACCTCCCATGGCTCCTTTCCCCTACCCTCTCATTTGCGAAATTTGCCTCATATTTTGCAGAAAAAAAATTTAAGCCATTCATTGTGAGCTCTCTCTTCCCCTCATCTCATAACACACTGATTCCTTCTGCCACTGTTCTCCTTCATATCTGTCTCATACAGAGGCAGCCTTACTCCTTACCAAGAACCACCCCTCTACCCACAATTGCAAAAGCAATTCCATTCCATCTCCTCTCCTCCAACACACTGCCCCCTCTGTCGTCCCCAATCACTTATCTTTAGTCTCTCCCCGTCTGTTGGCTTCTTTTCTACTGCCTATAAATAGGCTCATGTCAGTCCTATCCTCAAAAACACTCACTTGATCCATCTCTCTCCACTAACTATTGTCCTATATCTCTTCTATCCTGTGAAGGGAGTATGTTAGATGGGGAAAGATGAGGCGCGTTCTTGGGCCCCCTTGTGGATTCTCAAACAGCTGGCGGTTATTTTAGACATACATTCTAATGGATGCATGAGCTTGGCTATAGGCAGCTATGCATGTCACATGAATAATAAACTGAAAACTACTTTTAAATTCTAATTCATTAATTTAAATCTATTGAGTTTTAAATTGCTTAAAACTGTTAATTATTTATAACTAAAACCAATTAATTGAAAAATCCATAGATGTCCTAAGAAAAAACACACAGGATGATGCATACTCACAGAGTTCAAATGACCAAGATAAAAAAACAAGACAACAGAAGGAAAAGTGAACTTTGATCTAGTCATTTCCAGATAATAAATGCATGCAATGCAACAAGTCAAGAAATGACACCAGGTATTATCATCTTAACCTATTAAAAATCAAGAGTTTTCTCCCTCAAAACTACAGGCAAAAGAGTTGGATAATCTGATTCACCTCAGGTCCCATACTACTAGAAATTATACACAGATAGTATATGGTACACATGCTGATTCAAGAGTCAGGAAATCTGTGTTCAAACTCTATCTCCGATAGTAGCACTGTGATAAGCAATTACTTTAATCTGTGCCTTACTTGCCACATCAAATAGGGATGATACTTATATTATCTACCTAGGCAGTTAGGTGGATAGAGTTTGGGACCTGAAGTTAGGAAGATCTGAGTACACATCTGGCCTCAGCTACTTACTATGTGACAAGGCAAGTCACTTAATTGCAATCTGCTTCAGTATCCTCATCTCTCCCCTCATCTGTAAAATAAGGATAATAATAGCAACTACTTCCCAGGGTTGTTGTGAAGATAAAATAACATCTCTGTAAAGCAATTTGCAAACTTAAAACACGATATAAATTCTAGATATAATTACCTCACAGTTGCTAAGGGTAAGGGGCTTTATAAGCCTGAATGAACTACACCCACATTTGTCTGGACTTGTAATATTACCAATGTGGGAAATTCTCAGGTTGGAATCTCCTTCCACCAATACAGATGAGCTACTCAACAATCCAGCCTTTCTGTTACATGTGCACTTGCCATCTTTTTACACAGAGGCTGTCCACCTCATGGTGACCACCCTCCCTCCACCAACTCCACCTCTTGGACACCCTTGTTCCATTCAATGCTTAGCTAAAATTCCACCTCCTCAAAGTCCTTCTTAACTCCTCCAATTAATGCTACCTTTCATCCCAAAATTAGCTTGTGTATATTTTGTGTTCACTTATATGTGTATATGTTGTTTTGTCCAAGAAGAATATAAACTCCTTGGGGCATAAAAAAAAGATACAATAAAGACCCACACATTCCTCTCAGAAGAAAAGTTCCTCTCTATACCTGGATTGAAGTCCCTGGTTGACAAGTAAAGCCGACATAGTGACAAGTGCTCTCCCAGGGTTTCAGCCAACTTTTGCAGTAACAGAGATGCTTCAGACATGGCCAACTTTGTTTCACAATTGAGAATGTGAGAAACAGCAGAAACAGACCCAAAGAATAAAAAAAGTATCGCTTGCTATCCTTTTAGGTGGCTCTTCAGGAATCAGCATTAAGAATGACATGAGGGGCGGCTAGGTGGCACAGTGAATAGAGCACCAGCCCTGGAGTCAGGAGGACCTGAGTTCAAATCCAGCCTCAGACACTTAACACTTACTAGCCTTGACATTGGGTAAGTCACTTAACCCCAACTGTCCTTCCAAAAAGCAAAAAAAAAAAAAAAAAAACAATGACACGAGTAGTTTTTGTGAGGCGCTAGAAGGCCTTTCAATGATGTAGCCAACTGTAGTTTACCTCTAGCAATCAGCATAGAGCAGACACAAAAATTCTGTTGCCTGAGAAATGCAAGACCTAAAAATGGTATGAAAAAGAAATCTAATTCAGGAGAGCTCATAAAAACTGAAAATCAAGCACTTCCCTCCTCCTGCTAAGAAGAGAATGAGAAGACATGGGGCCACCCTGACTTTTCCCAACTTCCCCCCAGGGGAGAAAAAGAAAAGGCCCTGATTCAATTGAACATTTATTACATATACATACAGCATACAGAGAACTTCTGTGCTGAGCACCAAGCAACTAAAGACACAAACACACCGGAGCAGTCACCTAGAACAAGCCTCCCTATGATCTGGATTTCATATCAGGTGGTGTGAATTTGAACGCCTGATATTTGGAAGTGTATGTGTGTAGTTTCTTTAGCATCTTGAGCAATGTCCTTCACAAAGGGCTGTTAGTCCCTGCAGCCTGAGGCTGGCCCTTTGGCTTGACAGTTTCCCTGGAACACTGGCTTCCTTGACGCTGCAGCAGGTTTTCGTGTCCTAATCCTCTCCACTGACTTCACCAAGATTCTTCCTCCTTGTTCCTGCTTTTTGCTCCCTCATTCTTAAGTGGGGAACATAAAAGCAAGGATATCTCAATGTGTTTATAGTGCATGGAGGAGAGAGTTCCTTATCTCTGGGTAACTGAGTTAGTCCATCCCCACCCCATTCACTTTTCTCACTCCCCATCCTATATTTACTAACACAGCTTGCCTTCCTGGGGATGCTGGTGAACTGTCCCTTTTTTTCTTTCCCCCAGACTGGGAATTCCTGACCACACCTGGTCAGCATGGTACAGGGAAGAGCGTTGACCCTGCAGTCAAGAGGCCCTGGACTCAAATGCCACCTCTGATGACAATCACTACCTGTGTGACTTGGGCGAGTCACTCATTTCTCTGAGCCTTTCCTCATCTCTAAAATAAGACGGCTGAATGAGGCTTCTTAAGTCCCTTCTAGTTCTAACTCTACAATCCTATCAAGTTACTTCTCCCTTCCCTTGTGGGTAATCTGCCAAGTGGGATTTCCCCAGAAATGCTAGAAAGGGCTGAAGTCAATAGCGAAACAAATACCAGACCAATTATGAGGTAGCATGGTATAGTGAAGAGAATGTTAGAGTTGGAATTAGAAAAAATCTGGGTTCAAATTGTGACTATGGCAGTTACTAACTCTGTGACCCTAGGCAAATCATTTAGATTATAAATTCTTTGAAGGCAGGGCCTATCTTTTGCCTCTTTTTGTATCCCTAGCACTTAGCACAATGCCTGGCATACAGTAAGTGCTTAAAAAATGTTTACTGAATGAATGAATGAAAACCTCTGTAAGCTTTCAGGTTCTTTATCTGTAAAATGAGGGTTGGATTAGATGGCCTTAAAGGTCCCTTCCATCTCCATATCTATTGATCCTATAAAAAAAATTGAGCTCAACAACTGTTCCTGTATGCTAAAATAGCATTAAAAACAACAGGAATTATGACAGAGCTAAGTGGAGAAGACTGAAAGTAAATATCCAATGAACATTATTAAGTATCTAATGAATGAAAAACACAATACTAATGTAAGTTTAAAGTCCAATTGGGATAAAAAAAAATCTTACATGATTTAGTTAGAAAGAAAATAAAAACCAATATACAGAATCATAGAATATCAAAACTGGAAACAATTGAGGCCAATCCTTAATCCAAGAAAATGAGGACCCACAGAGGAAAACTTATTTGCTTGATTTCAAACAGTTTGTAGAATCAAGGCTAAGGCTAGAGTCCAGGTCTCCTTAGCCCCATACTCTTTCCATTAGACCAGTGCATAAACTAAGGAGAAAATAATATACCACAACATTAATACAGAAGTACAAAAGGGCACATTATGGTATTTATGATTACAGTTGGAAGTGGGAGGCTTCCTGGAGAAGGGGATTTTTAACAAGATCTTGAAAGTGGTGAAGAGCAATGACAAGAAACCATGAAGATAAGTAAAAAGGCACAGAGGAAGGAATTAGCAGATCCTGTGCTAAATTGAAGTAGATTGGTTTGAATTAAGTGGACAAGTGGGGGATGTTGATCAAGCTTGGCTTGAATCAAGCAGACAAACAGGGGATGTTAATCTAGCTGGGCCTGTACTTATTACTCAAAGATTCACCCCCTTCTGTCTTAACTGTCAAAAAACAAAAAAAAAAATCCAAAACCCCATGTTAAACTAAGCGGACTCGCCTTTACTATGTTAAATATCTATGTCATGTTCTTCCTTTTCATTGTAACTACCAGCTTAAGCTCTGGTATGAATTCTCTGGTGTTTTCTTAAGTTTGAGCTCCATCTGAAGCTTTTTCCACATTCATTACATCCATATATTTTCTCCCCAGTATGAATTATTTGATGTTGAATGAGAGTTGAGCTCCGACTAAAAGCTTTTCCACATTCATTGCATTCATATGGTCTCTGTCCTGTATGAACTCTTTGATGTTGAATAAGGCTTGAGCTATGAATGAAAGTCTTCCCACAGGCACTACACTCATGGGGTTTTTCTCCAGTATGAATTCTCTGATGTAAAATAAGATGAGAACTCTGACTAAAGACTTTTCCACATTCAAGACACTCATAGGGTTTCTCTCCAGTATGAATTCTCTGATGTAGGATAAGATGTGAACTCCAACTGAAGGATTTCCCACATTCATTACATTCATGAAGTTTCTCCCCACCCTGAATTTGATGATGTTTTAAAAGGCCTGTACTGTCTAAGACATTCCCATATTCATTATATTGATGGGCTGTCTCCCCAGTATGAATTCTCAGGTGTTCATTTAGGTGTGAACTACGGTTAAATGCTTTCCCACATTTATTACACCTATAGGGTTTCACTCCAGTATGAATTAATTGATGTTGAAAAAAGTTTGAACTCTGACTGAAGGATTTCTCACATATATTACATTTATAGGGTTTCTCTCCAGTATGAATTCTTTGATGTTCTCTAAGGTGTGAGCTTCGACTGAAGGCTTTCCCACACATATGACATTTATGAGGTTTCTCACCAGTGTGAGTTCTCTGGTGTAGAATAAGGTGTGAACTCTGACTGAAAGCTTTCCCACATTCATTACATTTGTAGGGTTTCTCCCCTGTGTGGACTCTTTGATGTTTAATAAGTGTTGAGCTCCTACTGAAGGCTTTGCCACATTCTCTACATTTATGGGGTTTCTCTCCAGTATGGATTCGTTGATGTAGTGTAAGCTGTGAGCTCTGAGTAAAAGCTTTGCCACATTCTTTACATTCATAGGGTTTTTCTCCAGTATGAATTCTCTGATGTAACATAAGTTGTGAACGCCTACGGAAATCTTTCCCACATTCAGTACATTTATAAGGTTTCTCTCCTGTATGAATTTTCTGGTGTTCAATAAGGTGAGAGTTGAGGCCAAATGCTTTTCCACATTCCCTGCATTCAAAAGGTTTCTCTCCAGTATGAATTCTCTGATGGAGAATAAGATCTGAATTGTATTTAAAGCTTTTGCAACAAGTATCACATTTATGGGACCTTTCTTCTATAAGATCTCTCTGCTGTGCAAAAAAACTGGAGTTCAGCCTAAAATTTCTCCTAAATTCATTATATTCTTGTGCCCTCTTTCCTATGAGTTTTTTTTGGTGAGAGGTGGTGACTTTCCTGAAATCTTTCTCCTGGAAAGGACATTTTCTTAAGCTATCCCCCGAAGAACTTTCCTTCTGTTTCTCCAAACTGTCCTCAGAGTCACGGATTTCTCCAAAGGAAAGACTTTGGGAACTTTCCAACGTTTTCCTCTCTGATTCTATTTCTTTGGAAATTTCCTGATTATGAGTGCATAGCCTTTTTTCAGTCTTGATCTTAGAATCTGAAAAAATAAACAGAAAATGTAAATTTCTCCTGTTGTCTGTATAGAAATGAAGAAGTATTTGGCACATAATAGGTTCTTAGGCATCTGCTCCTAAACAAGTGAATAAGATCATAAAATTGAAATTAATATCTAACTTTTGAAAATAAAACCTTTGATAGCTTATAAACGAGAGCAAAATGGGAAGTTGATGTAATGCAGGAAATCATAACGTATAGTCCACAGATTCCTGGTACCTCGCCCCATGGGATCCATGGATAAATTTCAAGAAATCCATAAACTTGGATAGGAAAAAAATTTACATCTTTACTTCAACAAAATTATCTTCCTTTGATAATCCTACATACTTCATTATATGCATTTTAAATATTATTCTGAGACAAGTCCATAGACTTCATCTGACCAATGAAGTTGTCCACAACGCATAAAAGGTTAAGATCCCTAGTATGGTATAAAAAATACTAAATCTAGAGGCAGAAAGCACTGGGTTCAAATTCTTTGCTTTTTTTAAAAATCAAATGTTATGTTTATTTTTAGTTTACATCATTCATTTCCACAAGATTTTGAGTTACAAATTTTCTCCCCATCTTTCCCCTACCCACCACCCCAAAACAGCAATCCCACTGTATGCCCCCTCCCCCAATTTGCTCTGTCCTATAACCTCCCACATCCCCTCTCTGACTTTCCAGTAGGGTAAGAAAGATGGATCTCCATTCCCCAGTGCCTGTATATCTTATTTTGGGTTCAAATTCTAATGATGCCATTTATAGGCTACATAAACTTTAGCAAGTCACATACTACTCTGTACCTCAGGTTCCTCATCTGAGTCATTTGTAAGATGAGAGAATCTAACTAGATGATCTCAAAGGTCTCTTCCAGCTTGAGAATTTATACTCTGGCCATTTTGCTTTCATGTGATAGAAGTTCCTTACTTAATGTCCCTTTAAAAAATTTTTCTTTTTCTAAATACCATTAAAGTTCAGGTCTATATGTAGTAGCCACCACGATCCATTTTAAAGCATGTATTTAGTTGAAAACAAACTGAATTTTAAAATAGACTTTATGTTCAAGTCTTGGTCCTGCAGCTAACTAGCTATGTGACCCTGGGTAAGCCACTTCTATGGCCCATACTAACCTTGTTTATAGAAGGAAGGGCTTTGAATTAGATGGCCTTTAAGGTTCCCCTCAGTTCTAAATCACACGTAAGATATTACAAAAGTGGTCAACAGAGAAGGCAGGGTGAGTACTAGGAGAGCCAGCAGAGAAAGGAAGTTGTTTTAATTACTAGCATAGCCTAGGTGGGAATGAACAGAAGCTCAAAGGACGTGGAATTTAGAAGAAAAGAGCTTTCAGAACATATAGAAATGGAGATGATAATCCACTGTCACTTAAGAGCTTCGGGTTTGTAAGCCTAAGTTTCTGTGGATCAGGTGGCTGCCATTAGGCAGTCAATGCTATATGGCCTTAATACACAAGGCAAACTGCTGTGTTTTTTCTCAGGGGTGGATGGCTGAGACTCAGAGCATTTAGTACAGGATTCTGTCAAATGCTTTTCCTATACAGATATATTTTAAGCCATATTAACATTTCCTTACGAAGGTGTTGTTGTTCACTCATTTTTCAGTTGTGTCCTACTCTTTGTGACCCAATCTGGAGTTTTCTTTGGCAGAGATACTGGAAGGTTTGCCATTTCCTCCTCCAGATCATTTTACAGATGAGGAAACTGAGGTAAACAGCGTCAAGTGTCTTGCTCCCGGTCACATGGCTGCTAAGTGTCTGAGGCCAGATTTGAACTCAGGAAAAGGAGTCTTTCTGACTGTAGGCCTGCCACTCTATCCACTGCACCATCTAAATGCCCTTACAAAAGTAGCATTAACTATAAATAGCAGGGCATAAATAAACATGTAATAAAAATCAAACTTAAAAGAATTATAAATACCTAAATACAACTTGAGGACACTTCTTAAATTTAACTTCAATTTTTGATAATTACTATAATCTAAATTTGATCATCCTCCCTTGTCAGCAAATTCTTTGTTGTCTCTGGCCTTGAGGTTAAAAATCCTTTAATGTGTTTTTTTCTTGCTGCTAGGCTTACCTGTTATGCATAATTATTCTGGCTTGCCCTAGGACTTAACAATCCCAGGACTATGAAGCCTGAGGAAAACACTTTATTTTAAGTTGCAGCTAGCTCATAAATGGCATTTATTAAAGAGAAAACAATAGAGAGAATGGCGCCATTTCCCCCCACCTGCATTATCCAACTATTATCAGGAAAAGGAGTTTTTTAAGTTATGTCCCCTGCTCTAGCTAACTTACCCCTATTACTTTTTTTTTTAAGTCACTGTACATAGAAAATAGATTTACTGACACCTGACATCTTTGTTAGCAAAGTCACTTCCCTTCTCAAAAATCTTTAGGCTCATCCCAGTACCTATGGGATAAAATACAAACTTCTTAACCTAGTATTGGGGGCTCTCCACAATCTGGGTACATTCCTAGGCTTATTTCATTCTATTCCCCCTAAGAGACTCTAGATTCCAACTAACTGGTGGGACAATCAAGTGATACCATTCCATCCCATCTTCTCCAGCGGACTACCCTCTTTATTATCCCATTCAGTTGTCTTCAACCTTTTCTTGTCTAATGGATACTTCCGTAATGCCTATAAACATGCCCATGTCTCACCTATTAGTGAAAATTTCTTTTGGGGAATCAGAGCCACAGAGGCAGAGAAATGGCAGTGACTCCTCTGAATTCTCCCAAATTCTCTTCCAAGCAACTTTAAATAATGCTTCAAAACAAATTCTGGAGCAGCAGCAGAACCCAGGGAAGGATGGGGTGGATCAATTTTCCAGTCTAAGACAACTTAGAAGGTTGGCAGAAAAGGTCTATCATACCAGGGTGGGAGTGGAGCACAGGAAGCGCAAGCCACACCCCAGAAAATCAGCAGCAGGCCTTGGGGGCCACCAAACCCGCACTGGCAGCACCTGGAGCTCTAATCCTAAAAAATGTTACTAGTGTCAGACAACTAGTCAGAAGGAGATTACAAGGGTTCCTTTGCTGGCACTGGGGGCAGGACTCAATTCCATTGCCCATACATGGATCTGGGCCACAGTCCCATAGCAAGTAGCAGCACTAGCATACTAGAGTTTGTGGCTACAGGGGAATGGGGATTCTGGACACAGTTCTAGGACAAAAAAAGAATACTTGTGATTGCTCAGAGTCCAGTAATAAACATACCTCTCCTTAGATTACACTACCTTAAAAGAACTGAAAACTTACAGACGCTTGGAAATAGCTCTGAAAACAGCTCCACAAAAACCTAAAGTCTGGAACAGTGCCCTCTCCACCCCAGGAGCAAAGTCCAACTTTAATATAAAGTTAGAAGCCAAGAAACAGGCCAGAAAAATAAGTAAACAACAACAAAAAATTCTTGACCATAGAAAGTTACTATAGTGACAGGGAAGATCAAAACACAACACAAACAAAACAAAACACAAACTCAGAAGGCAACAAAATCAAAACTGCTACATCTAAAGCCTCAAAGAAAAAAAATGTGAATTGGTCTGAGGCCCAAAAAGAATTCCTGGAAGAGCTCAAAAGGATTCTAAAACTCAAATAAGAGAGGTAGAGATAAAATGGGAAAAGAAATGAGAGTAATGGGGAAAAAATAGTTTGGTAAATGAGGCACACACATAACACACAAAAAATCATGAAGAAAATTAAGAAAAAACAACAGAATAAGCCTCAAGGTCCGTGGGTGTGGCCTTTTGAGTCCAACTTTTAAAGAACAAATCCTTTTAGTAAGGGGATTTATTCTATGAAGTTTGGATTCAGTGAAAGGGCCACATGTGGCCTTGAGGCTACAGGTTCTCTATACCTTGGCCAAATGGTAAAAGAGCCACAAAAACCTACTAAAGAAAAGAACTCCTTAAAAAGAATTGGTGAAATATTAAAAAGATATATAAAAAATCACTGAAAATAAGTCCTTTAAAAGCAGAATTGGCCAATCCATTTGATATGAGATAAACAAAAATTTACTGGAGAAAAGAGCTCCTTGAAAAAGTAGAATTAGGGGCGGCTAGGCAGCGCAGCGAGTAGAGAGCTGGCCCTGGAGTCAGGAGGACCTGAGTTAGGATCCTGCCTCAGACACTTAACACACACACACACACAAAACCTAGCCATGTGACCTTGGGCAAGTTACTTAACTCCAACTGCCCTCCAAAAAGCAAAAAAAAAAAAATGTAAAATTATCTAAATGGGAAAGAAGATACAAAAGGTCACTGAAGAAAATAATTTAAAAAAAAGAATTCCTTAAAAATTAGAATTAAACAAGTAGAAGTTAGTGATTCCATGGGACATCAAAAACAGAAGATAATGTGAAATATCTCACTGGAAAAATAATTGACCTGGAAAACAGATTGAGGAGAGATAATTTAAGATTAGACTAATTTAATTTAAGATGATTAGACTACCTAAAAGCCATGACAAAAATAGAAATTGAAAGAATACACTGATCACCTTCTGAAAGAAATCCTAAAATGAAAACTCCCAGGAATATTATAACCAAATTACAGAGCTCTGAAGTCAAGAAGAAAATATTGCAAGCAGACAGAAATAATTCAAATATCAAGAAGCCATAGTCACGATAACACAAGATTTAGCAGTTTCTACATTAAAGGATCAGAGGGCTTGTAATATGATATTTTGGAGGGTAAAAGAGCTAGGATTACAACCAAGAATCAACTGCCCAGCAAAACTGAGTATAATATTTTGGCGGAAAAAAAATGGATATTCAACAAAATAGAGGACTTTCAAGCATTTCTGATGAAAAGACCAGAGCTGAATAGAAAATCTGACATTTCAAGACTCGAGAGAAGCATAAAAAGATAAACAGGAAAGATAAATCATAAGGGATTCAATAATGTTAAATTGTTTACATTCCTACAAGGGAAGATGACACTTGTAACTCCTAAGAACTTTCTCATTATTAGGGCAGGGACCAGGAGAATACAGACAGAGGCTATGGGGGTGAGTTGATTATGATGGAATGAAATATAAAAAAATAAAATTAAGGGGTGAGAAAGAAGAATGTAGTAGGAGAAAGGGGAAGGAAGAGGTCAAACAGGTGCTAAATTATCTCACATAAAAGAGGAAGAAAGAGCTTTTACACTGGAAGGGATGGGAGACATGAGGGTGAGAGCACATGGACCTTATTCTCATCAGAACTGTCTCAAAGAAGGAATCATATACATTCAGTTGAGCCTAGAAATCTCTTACTCTACAGGAAAGTAGGAAGGGAAGAGGATAAGAGAAGGGTGGGGCTGATAGAAGGGAAGACAAATTGGGAGAGGCAGTAGTCAGAAGAACACTTTTGAGGACAGACAGGGTGAAAAGGATAGAGTATGATAAACAGGGTGAAAACAATATTATGGAGGAAAATACAGTTAGTAACCATAACTATGAAAAATTTTTATAGCAAGTTTCTCTGATAAAGCCCTCATTTATCAAATATATAGAGCACTAAGTCAAATTTACAAAAATAAAAGCCACTCCCCAACTGATAAATGGTCAAAGGATATGAGCAATTTGGAACTATGCCCCAAGAACTATAAAACCATGCATACCCCACTGACTAAGCAATACTACTACTAGGTCTGTATCCTAAAAAGACAAAAAAACAAAAAGGAAAAGGACCTATATGTACAAAAATATTCATAACAGTTTACACAAGCCATTCACAATTACTGGAATATATGCATTCTGTAGCCCTACCTCTCAGAATTCTTATCTTCTCTTTACAACATAAGACTCAAAAAGATGGCACCTTCTCCACGAAGTCTTCCTTGATTCCCCTCCATACCCAAGCTGGTGGTCTCTCCCACTTCTATTTCCCTTATACTATACATATTTATATACATTTTGTATCTGTTCCCTAGCAGAATGTAAGCACATTGAAGGCAATAACTGTTTTATCAAGAAGAGTGACTGGCACATAAAAAGTGCTTAATGAATCTATCAAGATACTATTAGGAGAGACCCTGTTTTCCAGAGCTAAGGCCCAGCAAGCAAGCTGTGCCCTGAGCTTGGCATAACAACAATTCTTTGAGCTCACCTTCTAGATGAATTCTAGGGCAATTAAATCACACAACTGATGGTCCCTGAGTTTGGGCAAGCACCAACTGGCCCAGACACTGAAGCCCTGCTATGAACAGATTTTTTGTCACTAGATAACCTTGCCTCACTGTTACTGTTATGTCCCACTACTGTTGCTACACTACACTGTTTGACTCTTTGTCTAGCCACAAATATATAAATCAAGGTTTAGCCCCACTGCCTCAGGTCCCCCATGGGTGGGGGCAGGGAGAAGTCTGTCACATGTGTCTAGTTTCCCTCCTTGTTTGCAAGCCATTTCCCTCACTAGAGAAAATAAACTTCTTTGCACAGTAAAACAGTCTCTGCACAGTAGGTCTTGCCTGCTCTGTCTGTTCAGCTCTGGCCTTTGCAGATCAAGAGGCTCAGTCCAGTAGACAAATCTTTGTTAAATTAAATTAAACTTGATTCTGCTTCTGCTATAGCCTGTCTCTTTTTTTTAAAGGGGCTAATACTTTTTTCTGAACATTTTAAGCACATAGTTATAAAAGTTGTTGTTTAGTCATTTCAGTCATGTCTGACTCTTCATGACCCTATTTGGGGTTTTCTTGGCAAAGACACTGGAGTGGTTTGCCATTTCCTTCTCTAGTTCATTTTACAGATGAGGAAACTGAGGCAGTGTTAAGTGACTTGCCCAAAGTCACATAGCTGAGGCCAGATTTGAACTCAAGTCTTCCTGACTCTAGGTCTGATCCTCTGTCCACTGCACCACCAAGTTTTTCAAACAGTATATTTCTGTAAACAAGATCATATATGGTTTTCTTCAGTATACAGAGAGGGAGGGGAGTCCTATTGATTGTTGCTCTTCAAAATCTCTCAAATCCACTAAATCCCATCTGCTCCAATTCCAATGCCATCAATACTCATCAGGAATATTGCAAAAGCTTCCTAAAATACGTCCACCTTCTAGGCTATTCTCCAATCCATTCTACACAGAGCCACCGGATTAATCTTCCTAAAGCACAGTTCCATTACAGTACTTTGATACCTGGGGATAAAAAGGTTTTCCCAACAGAGGTCAAGTTTAAGCTGGTCTTGCCAAACTATAAAAGTTTCAAGCTAAAGCCTAATGCTATGCAATGTCTAAAGACTAACACTATTAAGTATAAGGGGGCTCAGCTCCAGAAGCGGAGCCAACAGGTGCTGATTTGGTCAGTCAGAGCAACTAATCAATATTATCTGCTAAGCTGTGGAGGAGCTATGATCTGCACTGTTGGAAGCAGCATTCGGAGTAACAGAATCAATCACCAATCTTTGGAAGTACTGTTGTTTAATGATTTCATGGCTTACATGGAATTAATTTTCATCTCTGTGCAGGTTGATTCTCACATCTTTTTACCCAGCCCTAACCTCTCTCCTGATGTCCAGGTCTCAAATCTCCAACAATCTACTGGACATCTCAAACTGGATGTCCTGTTAAATTCAACATGTCCAAAATTGAACTCATTCTCTCTCCTGCCAAAACTTCCTCCCTTTTAAGCCTCCCATTACTGTTAAGGATACTATCAGCCTCTCGGTCTCCCAGACTAACAACCTCATCTCCCCACTCTCACCCCCTTCCCCCCAGATCCAATCTGTTGCCAAGGCCTGTTATTTCTACCTTATACACTCCCATCTCTCCTCTGACACTGCCACCACCCAGGTACAGGCCCTCACTACCTCACACTTAAACTTTTGTAATTGCCAGCTAGGTATTGTCGTGAATAGAGAGCACTGAACCTGAAGTGATGAAGACAGGTGTTCAAATCCAGCTTCAGAAACTTACTAGCTGTGTGATCCTGGGCAAGTTACTTAAATTTTGTCTGGCTCAGCCCCTTATTTGTAAAAAAGGATTAATAAAAATACCTACCTTTAAGGGATGTTATGAGGATCAAATGAGACAATACTTTTAAAGGACTTTGCAACTCTTAAAGCACGATATAAATGTTAACTGTTATAGCCTTCTAGTTGTTCTCCCTATCTTAATTCTCTTCCCACTTAGTTGTCAAAATACTCTTCCTCAAGTAAAGGTCTAACCATGTCAGTTCCCTATTCAATAAACTCTCATAGCTCCCTATAACCTGCAGGATCAAATATAATCCTCTGCTTTGACCCCAAAGGTCCTGAAGGGATAGTAAGAATACATCTCGCCCCCCACTTTCTCTTTCAGACTCTCCCTTTACCGATTATTTAGTAGCCTCTCCTCTTTTGAAATCCTGTCAATCAAAATTTTCCACCCAATGTAAATCATAGTAAGCTGTTGTATACTGACCCCCAGGTCATCTTCCTTCATTTCTCAAGGAATTTAACACTTGATACCATCTTCCTCTCCTGTCTGTTTCCTGCCCTCATATGAGGGGCTTTCAATTTCACACTGAAGCTCCTTCTAACTCTCTAATATCTCAATTCTCTAGCCTCCATCTCAACCTCATATTGGGACAGTCACACACTGAATTGTATCAATTCTACTTCCTCAATTAGAAACTCTTGATATTAAGCTCTCTGACCATAATCTCTTGAATTTCAGCTCTCTCTATGCTTTGTCTCTCTTAAACTTATTCCGCCATACTTTATTTTCCTCCCTCTCTAACTTCAACACTATTGTTAGACATTTCAGCACTACACTGTTCTATTTTCAAATCCCCCACCCCCTTGTCCTGTCACCAATCTTCTCTTGCCAAATTTCAGTCCAGATTACTCCCTCCATCTGCCTTTTCCAGTGCACTCATGGGCTGCTGAACAGAGCTAAAGGAAGCTTACTAGAGGTATATGCCAACTGGAGGTACATTGTAAATTCATGCTATCCAACCTCTACTAGGCCCTTCTCCTAGCAAGGGAGTCCTTTTATTCTTCCCTATTTGATTCCCTATCTCACATCCCAGAGAAGTTATTCAAAACCTTTTTTCCCTCCTCACCCTTCCCACATCTCTGCTTCTCCCCTTTCTCTCAGCTAAGTATACTGCTTCTTTCCTTACCGAGAAAACTGCGGTCATTTTACGTAAGCTCCCTCTTTTCCCATTCTCTTCCTCAAACATAGCAGGCACTTAAAGGGTATTTGTTAATTTACTGATTGTGGGCAAGTTATTTCCCTCCTCTGAGTTTCAGTTTTCTCATCTAAAATATGGAGAAAGTAATACTTGTATGACCCAATCTCACAGAGCTATTATAAGGAAAGCCCTTTGTAAACCTTCACACACTATATAAATGTGACTCTTCTCTCCCCATCTCTGCCTGACAACATCCTTCAAGACTCAGGTAAAATACCACCTACTCCAAGAAGCTGTCCAGATACCCAAGTAAGAAGTGATCTTTCCCTTATTTAATTTCATAGCACTCCCTGATGCACCTGGAATATTCTAATTTCTGTTGTATTTACTTGTCCTTGTGCCTTGTCTCCCTTACTATGCTATAAACTCTTTAAAAGTAGGAATTATCTTACTTACCTTTTTGTTTGCTTCCAGGGCCCAGCACAAAAATCTTCAGCAGCTTCCCATTGCCTACAGATCAAAGTTCAAATGTCTTTTTCCAGTATTCAAGGTCCTCCACAAGCCAAAACCACCCTGCCTCCCTAGTTCCTTAAATAAACCCTCATATGACATGAGCACAGGTAATGTGCAAAATGAAACTGGAATTTTAAAACTTGGGCTTAGATCTGCTTCTGCTACATACTAGCTTTATGGCCTTGGATGTGTCAGTCTGGGACTCAGTTTCCTCATCAATAAAACAAGATTTAACTAAATAATCACTAAGGTCTAGATCCTATGATCTATTCCAGCTAAGATCCAAGGACTCATTCAGAGGGTGAATTTAAATAACCCCCCTAAGTATTGTTCATAAAATCAGGTATCAGGCTAGTTCTTTCCTCTTCTTCCTCCTTCCCCCACCTCCCCAAAATGAATCTCTAGCCTGGTTTTGTACAGCTACATTTCTGGACCCAAATGAAGGACTGCATAAAGGACCAGAAACACTGTGTATGGTATGAACACTAGATCTGTAGCAAGAGGGACCTTGGTTCCAATCCTGGCTCTGCTACTTCTCAGCTGGATGAGCTTACTGCAAGTCACTTCACCCATTTATGCTTCAATTTTCTCATCATAAAATAAGGATTCATACTAGATGACCTTTAAGAGCTTTCTGGCTCTAAATTCTATGAGCCCATCCCTGAGTCAGACGCCTCACAGCTATTGATTAAGCTGGCGAGGCCAAGAGCCCCAGAAGAGCAGATTCCAGAGAGTCCTTACCCAGGGAGACCATGTTCCCAAAATTCTCCAACATCACGTCCCTGTAGAATTCCTTTTCATGAAGGTCAGGTTACTCCAACCTGAGCCATACAGCCACAGCCTTGTATATCGATGACTCCTAAAACAACATGTTCTAGGGGAAGAGAATGAAGGAAAGAAGAGAAAACAAAGGGGAAGGGGATGGAAATATAAAGGACTCTGAACATTTATTTCCTTGTGGAGACAAGGGAACTGACTAAGGTCAGCATTACTGTGCATTGGGCCTGATGCCCAGTTATCGTGCTATAGAGATGAGAGCCATAGGGACCCCAGCAAAACTTGTCAAAGAATCAATGGTGGGTCCACAAATAAAAGTCAGGTTCTAACTCTCAGTACCAGGGTTTTTCACTTACTCCATCCTAATGACTTTTTTTATTTGGAATAGAACCAAATTCTCACAAACCTGGGAAACTGGGAGATCAGAGGTGGATCCAAAAGGCCTATCCTCTGGGGGTATGAAATGGTCCAATAGAAAACACCCTCTTCTTGGATTCTGGACCCCTCCATTCTATTCTCAGCTCTGCCAATGACTTGCTCTGTGACCGCAGGTATGATATTTCCCATTGATGAGCCTTTCCATTTCCAAAAAGCAGGACAACATCCCCACCCTTCCTACCTTTCAGCACTGTGAAGAAAGCACTAAAGAAATACGTTCTAGTATCATTATTATATAACTGATCTCCCTTCAACAAACATCTGCGTACCCTCTACTTGCAAAGGGTGGTAGAAAGAGTACCAGCCAAGGACTATATTGAAGATAAGTCCTGTAGAACCTTGGACTGTGGACAAGTCACTCCTCTCTGTGGACTGCCATTTCTAAAAAGAGTGTGGAGAACGATCTCTAAGACCCCTTTCAGTTCTAAATCCAGCCATGAATTTTTTTTTGTCTAGAACTATGTCAGTGATACAATCTATGTGTAACTTACAGTTTTAGTGACTTGCTTGGGAACTGAGACATGGGATTTATAAAACTCCTTACACGAATCATTTTATTTGATCTTTACAACCCCGGAGGTAAGTAAGCATCATTATCTTGATTTTAGAGGAGGTACACGAGCTCTTTAAGCCTTCCTCCAACCTCCTCGGCCGGACTCCTTTCCTATTATTTCTCTTCATTCAGTCTATATTCCAACCACACTGGCCCCTCTGTGTACTGTTATCCCGAAGATATCCTCAAGATTCTATCCCCACCCCCACTGCTGGAATGCTTGCCTTGCCCTTTGCTTCCTTCAAGGCTCAGCTTGGACGGCACCTCCTGGGGGAATCTCTTCCTCATCCTGGTGGCTGTTAGCATTCTATCTTTTCTCAAATTACCTAGTATTCATCTGCTTACATATTTCCTCTTCCCCAATAGAAAGCAAGCTCCTTAAGGTTAGTGATTTTTAAATGTTTGTTTCCGTAGAATCCTGTACAAACAGACTCCAAAATGCTTGTTAAGTTGAATTAAATGATTTGCCCGCGGTCATACAGCAATTCAATGTTGGGCTCTAACTGCGGGGGGGATCTCCCGGACTGCCTTTTTCTGTATCCCCAGCGCTCAGCTCAGGCCCTGGCATACAGTAGGCGCTTCATAAATGCTTGGAACCTGAGGTCGGCCCGCACCCACCTACTTGGCCACATCTCCCCTAGTCTGTGGCTGTTCTTCGGGGATTCCAGCCGCGGACCCCGGGGGCGGGGCTGGAGAGCCCGGCCTCCAAGGTCCCGGGAGGGGTCGGCAAGGAATC